>NW_014542925.1:1309830-1316647 GCF_000741045.1 Vigna radiata var. radiata | reverse complement strand
AGTTCTTAGGACTCCTTCTAGTTTCTATTTAAATAGCTTCTTGATTTTGACAAACTTCTAGTTTTCATCTTATTATGATCTGTATTTTGGAAACACTGTTTAGGCCTCCTTGAATCTTTAGTTTGCTAGGTATTTTGAAATACTCTAAAGCTTGTACAGTTTTAAATTCCTAGTCTATTTTGGATGAATGTAAAAGCTTAACTTTAATTACATCCTTAAACTGTTTTGTCATATTATGATGCTAATCATCCTATATAATTTCTTCAAATAATTGGGATGTTACATTATGGTATCATAGCAGTTTTTATCCCTAGAGAACCTGTAGGTTATGTGCATCCCTTGCTTGTGCTGGTGTGCTCTTAATTGTACATAAGCGTCCATTTTGACTCTTTGAATAAGACTAATAGTTTTATTCTCTACTCATTAGCAGAGCAGTTTTGTCCCTAGGATGACCTGTGTGTTACAGGTTTATTGTGTCTTCTCTATGAGGAGTTAAGTCTAAATGATATGGTTTACCATTTATTCCAATTATAAGATAGTAAAATTATGTATCTAACTGAAAGTTTTAAGAACAGAAAATGTCTCTATAGAAGGAATGAGGGTGCACACTCATGACTTTCACTAGAGATGATTTTCCTTTCTTAATTCTGAAGTTTGGGGTAAGAAAGAGTTGGGGTCCAGTGTTGTTTCTTATAGAATTCCTGTCTTGTTCTTGCCTTGTGATGATACACTATGCTCTATAATAGTAGAGGAATGCAGATTCAAGGACAACTTGATCTGTGTACCTTTTTTATAATTGGTTTAAGCCTTTGAGACAATTCTTGCCTCGAAGCTAAAGATTTAAAAGACCAAAACTTAGGTTCCAAGGGATGAGTGAAGATATTGAAGTTTAAAAGTAATGCTTTTGGGATGAAGGAGTTTTCAAGAAGAATTAAGTTCAAAAGCTAGAATAAGAGAAGCTTCGGGTAAGCATTGATGTAGCAAAGTTTGAGAAACCAGTTTGGTTTTGTGTATCAGTAACGTCGGAGGTCCGAAGAAAGGAAAGTGTTGGTTAACAACGGAGTAGCATTGGATGAGATTGGCAGCAGGGGTTGATGTAGCAACGATGTTTGATTTTGAATAAGAAAATGGTGGATGATTTTAAAGGTTAAGTTAAGAAAGGAATACAAATTTTGAGATGGAATAAAGGGAATCAATGTTTAGAAAGGAATCAGAAGAACTTAAGTTTGAGAAGCATTTGTTTAAGACATAGGGCATATTAAGGGTGTGTAATAAAAGGTGAAAATTCCAAGATGGAGAGAACATGAAGTTGTGAGGAGAATTGAAGTATTGTAAGGGTTGTGAGTTGAATAATAATCAGATAAATATGGATAAGTATTAATAGTAAGTGAATGCATCAGAGTTGAGTTTATAAGGATGTTTCAAGAATAGTGGTTTCGGTATAAGAGAAGTTTCACTTTGGGTTGAGGAAAAAGATTTCAGGCACGAAAGGAAGAAGTACAACAGAGTCTTAGTTTTGTAAGAAAAGGGAAAGGTAAAAGAATTAAGAGTGCAATATGTAACGAATCGGGAAGAATGGTCTTGAAGTAGATAAAAGAGGAGTGACTACAAGATAAGTTGTCGAATTGATTTTCAAGATGATCAGAGAATTAGGTTGGTTGAGAGGTTTAAAGATATGAGGTTGCAAATTAAGTTAAAATCAGTTTTCATCAGGTGTGGTGTTGTGGTGGCGTTGAGTGACCAGATGAATTTGATTAAGAGAGAAGCAATCGTTGAATGTTGGGTTACAAAAGACAGGAAGACTGTGAGACTTAGAGAAAGTTAGAAAGTCTGATTGAGGGGTGTTGGTACTCTTTGGTTTAAAGGCAAACTTTGCATTTCTGAGGTTTCGAGTTGAAGAGGAAATTCTTGCAGAAAGTTTGAGGGTGAGTTGATAATGTTCGTTATGGTAGGGGTTCAATGAAGATTCAATGTTGTGTGGCACTTGAGGAGGTGATCAAAGTACTTAAGTTGGAAGTTTATGTGAAGTAATTTCTTTGCAAATTTGGAGCTTGACCTTATGAGAGAATGGGTTGCTTATAACCCTTGTTCTAAGGGAGGTTTAGTCTTTCAAAGGACTTTATTGTTTTTATAGAGGAAAACAATAGTGATGCATCAAGGATGGATTAAGATTTAGTTGGCAATCAGTGTTATGTGAATCAAGGAAGTTTGGCAACCACAAGTGAAGGAAAGATGGAGTTGTTTCTTTTATAAGATAGGAGTATGATCCCAAGGATGGTGTGGTTAGGTTTCAATCTCTTTTCTAGTAGTGTTGATCTTCAAGAGAAGTGTAGTGTTTCAAGAAGAATAGCCAGTGGGTATGCGTAGAATCTCAGAAGAGAAGTAGAAGGCAAGTCGGAATATTCAGTCTTAGCAATCATGAGTGTTTTCGGGCATGTTCATTATGAGGAGTAGAAAATGATGTTGAGGAATTGGAATGACAGGGTTATCATGGAAGAAAAGAGTTAACAGGGTTTTGCAGGGTTATAGAAGTTTTGAAGAAGGTTCTCCAAGGGTGATCATCTTCAGGTTACAAGTGTCATGAAAGAAGTGTTCTTTCAGTAAACTAGTGAGCAAGGGAGTTTAAGGATCAGAGTAGCACAGCGGATGTTGGTGAACATGTTATTATCAGTAATATGTGAGCATGAAGAGCTTTCATAATCGTAGATTGGTGGTTTGTGAGGAGCGAGTTATTCGAAACAGTATTGGTGCTACTATAGGAGAATGAGTTAGGAGTGTTTGGTAATTCTCAAGAGTCAGAAGTGAGTTGAGCATGGAAGAAATAGGTATCAGGCATAGAAGATAAGTGCAGTTTCAAGCCATAGGGTCAACTTTCAAGTGAGGAAGTATTAATGGACTTGGAACAGGAAGAATGGATCAGTGGACGAAGGAGATGAATCAAGCTATGGTTTCGAGTTGTAGTATTAATCTTGAGGTAAGGAAGTGTTAACCGATGGTATGAAGTAAAGAGAAGATTCAGGTTCTTGATTTGATAAGGATTGAGTAAGAGTTGGTTGAAGAATATGAAGCTTAGAATCTTTAGTGAAGCTATAAAGTGATTTCATTAGTATAGTTGAAATACTATAGCTAGTGGGTTTCTCAAAATGGTTGAGAAAGCGCAGTTTGGACAATCCTAGTTTAAGATGTATCATAAGTTGGCTTGATACTGATCAAGCTAGTGATCTCAAGTCGAAGAGATTACAGATCTAAGTGTGGTTACAGGCTAGTGAGTCAAGGATTGCATATGGTTCAAGTCATTAAGCTAACCAAGTGTAGCTAGAGTGCTCAAATTGGTTTTGTTGTTGCGGCGGAGTAAAAGATTTAATTTGGTAATGGGGTAGTATAGTTGGAAACTATGTTACTCAAGAGTTGAGATCAGTAAGGCAATGTGAAGATCTCAGAATGAGTGTAAGGGTGGGTGATCGAGATCATAACAGTTAGTAGTTAAAACAGAAGTTGTGGCGATCAATTCAGTGGTATGATGAATTTTAGAAGGAGCAAGAGAAAGTAAAGGAGTATTAGTCAAGGGTTGATCTAAAATGAAGACTAGTGGAAGTTTAGAAGAGATTTACAAGAAGGAGAGGAAGATAGACGAGGGGTTGGCGGAGTGAAAGACCCAATGGGATTAGTTATATGAAAGAAAGGTTCTTAAGAGCTGATGCTTAGAGGTTTAGGTTTGTCTAGAGGCTCATGGCTAAACCAATCTACATTATTGAATACTAGAGCATTAACACAGAGGCATGGTTTTTCATGATTAGCAAGGTCATTGGGGAGTAGTATTTTGTCAAAATAGGTGGTGGTTCTAGAGACTGTGAGAAAAATCGATTGTTCCTTCTATTTGGAAAGTCTTAATTTTTGGGGACGAAACTTTTGTTGTTGGGAGAATTTAAAGGCTGAGAAAAAGATAACATTGGGGTGCTGAGGTGGCAACAGAGAATGGGCTGAGGCAATAAAACAAAATTTACTTGAACACTTTCTAAGCCTAACCATTTTCTGAAAGAACACTGCTTCCCTTCAACGTTTCCTTCTTCTTTGCTCTACCATCTATCGACCATTCCATAATATTGAACCGTTAAATTGTTGATCAGGAGCTGCTTAGGCGCTTCAGGCTTCAAGAATCACTCTTGCAACGATCAATTTCTCCATTCTTCAACTGGTAAGTTGAATTTCCGTTCTCTGTGCAACTTGTAAGATCTAAGAAAATTTTTTATTGGTTGAGTGTTTGATTATTGGTTATTAAATACATTGATTTATATTTTGATTGTTTATTTATTATTTTATTTTATAAATATATTAATTATTTTGATTATGATATATATATATATATATATATATATATATATATATGTTTCTGTGCATTATTTTTATTAGAAAAGCTTTCAGCACGGTGATTTTCTTTCGTAATTTAAAAACTTAAAACCACTATCTTTTTATTTAATTCCTTTTTTTAATTCTTCTAGTGGGGCCCACGAAAATTAATATATTAAAAAGGTAGGTGCAGACTAGGTCAGGGGTAGTGGCTTTGTTATTATCTTTTTTATATTTTATTCCTTTCTACATGCAAAGGTTGGTGGGGCACTGGGTGAGTATTTTATGGTCATGGGATGAAGTTTTCATGAAGTGGGCAACGGTAACAGGGCACACGTGCTTTGGGTAAATAACAACTCATGAAAATAAAACATAATATTAGGTTTTAGGGATGAATTTATAAAAAAAAAAGGAGAGAGAGGACCGAAAAGAAAGGGAATGTTGGTTATTTTGGAATTTAAACATTTTAGTATTTAGGGTAGGAGGATAACAGAAGGAGGGCAACAAAGAAGAGAGAATAGTAAGGAAGTTGTGGGTGCACTGCGTGAAGCCATTGGAGAAGAAGGGAAAGCTTGAAAGGGAGAGTTTGGGGCTACAACGTAAGACCAGAAGGAAAGCTTGGATCCTTTGAGGTAACGGGAGCTAACCCTATTGTGTTTGCTTGTTTATGAGGTATNTAAGTTGGGTTATGAGTATCAAGGGCTTAACATACATTGGTTGCAGTGGTGATATGTTGACTATATGTGGTTATTAGTTCATAATNTTGGTTTCAGTTTTAACTCTATGACGCATGATGGGCTTGGGTTATGAACATTGTTAGGTTTCGGTTTGAGGTTTCAACGTTATGGTGAGTAGAAAACCTTATATTAAGGGATATANTATCCTTATTAAANTTCTGTTTCAGTTCTTTCTATAATTACAATAACCAAGTTGGGTGTTGGGTATAGAAATTCGGAATGTATATTGNGAACCGTATGAATTATGGAAAGAGAAGCTTAGATAGGTGTTGCGTTGATACCTAGATGCTGCAATGGTTGTTGTATTTGAACCAGTTAATAAGATTAGGAGTGAAGAATCGTTAAGTGTGGTTCTTGAGTANGCGGAAAGTAATCTTTGATGAATAAACCTTTCATTTTGCATGGTCATGGGTTGAACTAGTAAACTGGGTGAAATTCTTACATAAAGTATTTTAATATGTTAATATTGGGTAACCTTAATGGCTTNGGTGNAGAGAATAATGTTTGTGAGTTTAAGATATTTTCTTCGACCGTGTGATGCGGGAAGATGATGTTTTGATAATGATGACTCTTTCGGCCGTGTGATGCGGGAAAGAAATTCTCTTCNGCCATGGATGCGGGAAGAGGATGAGTTTGAGTTGACAAATCTTTCGGCCGTGGATGCGGGAAGGAGATTCTCTTCGACCGTGGATGCGGGAAGAGGGTATATTCGGTGACGAATGGGCAAATGACGCAAACTGGTTGGTTTGATGAGTAAGAAGTATGGTATGGTACAGGGGAATTGACTACTGATTTGTGACGGTGATGGATGACCATATGTTGATATTTGTAGATATGTTGTTGTTGTTTTATTATTGTGATGAATGTTTAAGGTGTGTGTGTTATATTAGTTGTTTATGATTGATTCTTAGTTAGCTCACCCTATGTTTGTGTTGTGGTTTCCACCTGCGATGATCGTTTATTACGGGAGCAGATGATTGTGCAGATATTTCAGTTCGTTACAACACAACGAGCAAATTGAGAGAGTTGGNAATTTTAAGNGTTATTTTAAATAAATTACTTTATTGGAAATTCTGCTTTGTAATCAATTATAATTATGGATTATTTTTGGTTAAATGTAAAAATATTTTAAATTTGGATTATTTTTTTTTTTGTATTTAAAGTTTTAAATGTTTTCGTAATATCCCAAAAATCGGGGTGTTACACAACTTTAGGGCCATGATCATGCAACTAATCTTGCTGCATGTGGTTCATAGTACTTTTGCCCAATTTCTAGCTTCTATTAGGTTCAGAAATTTATCTTCCATTTCCCAATTCTTCAATCTATAGGTGATTCTAGGTTTTCTTGGAGTATACTATACAACTTGATCGTTCTGTGAGTTGAGCAGCGAGAATTTGAGGTAAGGGAAGCAGGATCTTGTTTTATTCTGTTAATTTGGATGTGCATGAGATGAACTGCGGTTTGCTGTAGTAAAGAAATGTTTGTATTAATTGTCCTTGGCATTTTGGTACGGTTTGTAATAGAATCAATAACTTTGCATGTAAATTAAATGACTCCATGTTTATAAAATGGTGAAACTGTGAAATGATACTCAGGAAATGTTATAGACAGGATTTGATAATGATTTTGAGTGACAGTATGATGTTAATGTTGTAGAACAGGATATAGAGTTGCAGATGAGTCAAACTTGGGTGTTTTGGGTACTGTTAGAGGAACTGAGAGGGTCAAAATG
>NW_014542925.1:1290742-1308090 GCF_000741045.1 Vigna radiata var. radiata | reverse complement strand
AGTTCTTAGGACTCCTTCTAGTTTCTATTTAAATAGCTTCTTGATTTTGACAAACTTCTAGTTTTCATCTTATTATGATCTGTATTTTGGAAACATTATTTAAATAGCTTCTAGTCTTACATTTTTATGTTAAAATATTTTAAAATATAATTTAAGTCCAACCAAATTAATGTTAAAATGATTATTCATTTATTTTTTAAGTTCAGAAATAAAAAAATATCAAAATTTAAAATGCAAAAGGAAATTTAAGTTTACATTAAAGTTAAATTAAAAACATTTTCAAACTTAAAAATAAAGATAAATACAATGTTATAATAAAATAATAATTTCTGTAAATTAAGTGTAAGAGAAAATTGAAGTGTAAACTTATAATAATGTTCGGGTTCAATGCCTTTTTTGTACCAGTTTTGGTTGGAAAAATTCGAAATGGTTCCCATGTTTTTTTTGTGTTCGATGCAGTCCTAAAGAACGTAATTGGTGTTCAATTTAGTCCTTTTTACAAACTCCGTTTAGATCGTTAATGGCGAGATGTCCAAATGTGCAATTAGAGAGTGAACTGTCATTTATGCTTTGACGTGGACTAGATTAGTCATCATCAGAGGGACCACATTTGGAAATAATTAACAGAAATGGGGACTAGATTGAACAACTTTCATTCATTACAAAACAAAGAGCCACATCACCATCTTCTTCAACCTTCATCCCAACCAAAAATCGAAACCCTACTTTCTTTCTAGCCACCTAACCCTAGTGCTGCCACACCTAAACCTTCAAGCCGCCACCGCAATTATAGCCCTAGAGACTCCAAAAAATTTCATACAAAGTGACCAAAATAAATATATATAAAATGTGTGTAAAAATTTATTGAATGTACCTTCTATTATTACTCTTAGTCCGAATGACAACATGCACTACTAAAAAAAAACTACATAAATAACGTTTTTTTTTTATTATAGATAGCGCTTAAAAGTGTTATATATGCACACTATATAATGTTTTAAAAAAAAACATTATCTATTGTCAGTCACAATAGATAGCGTTTTTTTTAAAAAGTGTTATCTATTGGTTAATAACACTATTTATTAGTTCAATTTTTTTTTTTTAAAAATAATTAATTTTAGAATAAAATATAAAATATTGGTTCTATTATGTATAAATCCACACTATATATTGGTTCTATTATATAAAAAAATATAAAATATTGAGAAAAATATGACAAATGTCTCAAAAAGAATGTTCATTAATATGAATAAATATTGTTGGTACACTAATATTTCAAAATTTAATCGTTAAGTCCTCTAGTACATGTCATGACATGACATTGTTTTATAAGACAATATATACAACCATAACATATATATTCTATCAGTACTTATAAGTCTGTACATCACCCTAACATAACCTATAAGCATGTACTAATTACATGTAAAAACCAATTATTTCTAACTTCAATGATTTGACTTTCATGATATTGTTGATATCTGCAACTAGAAAAATACTGCAAGAAAGAAAAATAATATAGAATTAGTTAATTAAATTTTATTACAAATTAATTATAAGAATAAAGATAACTTACATCAGTTGGAATTGTTCCTCCTTCACAATATGTAATAATTTCCTTCATATATTGACACACATAATACCNANAATCATTGTTGTTGGGTTGTCTTGGGCACTAGAATTCCAAAATAAATAAAAAAAACATTTTTATAATTTGAACATAAAAAAGAACCAAAACTCTAGTATACTCCAAACAAATTCAGTGCATATACCATATACAAGTTTAAACTCTTAATAATAAGTTATGCTTTCATAGCAAATACTCCTTCAACCAATTTCACAATAATACATGTTCGTAACTAACCATTACTATGCAACAAGGAAATAAGTCTTCAATCATTCAAGAATACAAGTTATTCACCTAACTAGTACAATACAAGCAACCATAACGTGAACTAAAGGTCACATAATTAAGGTCATTCAACAATTTAATTATCACAATCAAGACTATACTACACAAAACATACTAGAGTAATGTACCTTAATTGTTATCCACTTGATATTGTTTGACTTATACTTTGAAACCACTCTTTGAGCTCGATTGGTTTGTATAACCCTAGTGAATAAAAAAATTAAAGCATGTATAAGTAAAAACAATACAACTAAAAGTATACATATATGTCAACTAAAAGTATACAACATGTATATTCTTACATGTCAAACAATTTCTTTAAATCTTGTCTCATATTAATGTCTATTGTCACTGGGTCAATATAATGAATTATCTCTAGTTTAATATTGATTCCCAACAAGATCCAATGTTAGCAATTACTTAATATGAATTGTGCATGTGTGAAATATCCAAACAAGTACCATGTAAGAGTCGAGATGTTTGGAGAAGCCAGGTGTAGGCAGAGGATGGAACCAAGTGATTATTATTAAAATAAGATTGATATATAAATGAAAGTTTCAAAAGCTTCGTCCCATTTTCTGATACAACCATCTCTCTAAAACTTCTACTCTCTTCTTTCTCCTCCTTCTTGTTAAGACTCTGACAAGTGTATCGAATCGTATCAAGTAATATAAAATTGTAAGACCAAGTATCGTTTTCCTAGAGACTCACGTCCTAAACAGTTATGTGATTTCTTGATTAAATAAGACTTGAGAACAAAATCATTTGGTTTAAAATGCAAAAAATAAACATGAATGCAATTTTTGATCAATTGACAGAAAAATGCGAAGGTGAATGGTTTATGAATATATTGTTGGGTTTTAGATTTCTCTTATCCACTCTCATGCATATAAGAATTCATCTTCTTCATTAATGTTAATGACACTTTCTAATTTACTTAAAACCTGATGTCTCGACGAAGAAAGCCTATCCTTAATTACTAGTTTATAATGTGTTGTTTCCCTAGCAATCAATTCTGCATTACATACACACATAAGCTTAAGGCAACCAAAACTCATATCCCCATTCCTAGGTAATACTGCTTTTGGGAGAGATTCCCCAAATCTAGATTCCTCCGTATGTGTCCATATCAACAAAATCAATTACCATGCTATGAATGAGTTAAGCAAAGCAATGCATATAGTATAGAGAAAAAACCCTAACAATTAATGAAAAAAGCACTTATAATATAAATCAATTCAAATACATGAGAGTTTCAAAGGATTACATATTTTCCCCAACAACAAATAGAATTTAGTTCCCCATGAACATGGAGAAACTAGATGAATAATGGAAAGAATGAGATAGAAAAACCCTAAATGTTGAAGATGAAGGCTCCTGCATCCAAATTCGCCTTCAAGGAGTGAAAGAGTGTGTTTCTGCGTTTCTTCTGTAAAAAGATACAATGCCTAGGACGTCCAAGTTCTTAAATGTATCGAAATAAAAACAGAAAACACAACCCAAGCCCAATCGCCAACACTCAACGCCCCACTTAGGGTGCCCGGGCGGCGTGCGACACGAAATTTAGCGCTCAACTTCACTCAAAAGGGCAAACAGGCATGGTGCGACTCAAGGAAGTGACGCTCAGCGCCCCAAAAAGGGCGCCCAGGCGTGAACCCGAAGCTTTCTACGCTAAGGGCCTCAGAAAAGGGCAGTCAGGTGTGAAACAGTGAATTATGGCACTGAGGGCCCCAAAAAGGGCGATCAGGTGTCCTACGATTCTCCTTTCTGATGCTTTTCCAGCTCTTCTTGAGTTCCAACTCCTTGCTACTCCAAATCATCTCATTTCCTGTTAAAAACAAGGGAATATAGCATAAAATCATTAAATTCACCTTCAATTCTCTTATTCACACAACTTAAACAAAATCATGATTTCAAGCAAGTTTCTAAGTCAAAAAGGGGTGTTTTTAGTATCAAAATTAAGTATTAAATAACAGTAAATTCAACCGTTATCACTTCTCTCTAAGATTTTTCCCATCTCAGTCCATCTTTTCAATAATCAAACTGTGCCTAACCAATCCTAGTGTCAAGAGCTTCCATTGCCACCGATCAAATTCGAGTTTAGAGTTGGTAAGTTCCATCCTCCTTAATCCTTGTGAAAATTCTAAAACTTTTGACACATGCAAGCCACATTTCTGGTTGCATGTGTTCTTCAGATTCCTCTTGCTTTTTCTGGTCTCATTCTTGGTCTTTTGGTTGATCTCTTCTCATCAATCGGTAAGCTATAGGTGTTTCTAGGATTTTTGGTGTGGTGAGCAAATTTTGCAGTTGTTGAGCTTTCGGTCTAGTTAAGAGGTAAGGGAAGCTAGTTAATTTAATTGATTGGTTTATGATGTATTGAAATGTTGTTTGATGATTTTGCATGTGTGTGAAATTGAATGATTGTGTGTTCGGCATTGGTGTGGGGTGTAAACTGTTGTGTTCATGTTGATTGCATTTCTACAGAATTTTGGTTCAGTGGCCGAGTGAATTGTGAGGAAGTGAAGTAGTGAAAAGAGGGAATTGGTGTCAAGTGAGGTTTCGATTTGAAAGGATAATCTAGGTAAGTTGTTTAGGACTTGTTAGAACCCTTAAGTCACTCAAAACTGTACCAGAAGTAGGAAATCTGATTCTCGGTCCTTGAGTTGATGATTTTGTAGAATTGACTCTCAAATCTGAGCTGAAACTCTCTAAATGATATTAGAAAGGTTTAGATGCTCTTAGTTAAGTGTATAAATATGTATGATACAAGTTTAGAAGATTAGAAGTTGGAAAGAATGCATGAAATTGATAAAGATTGGTGTTGATTATTCTGCAGAATTATGCATATAGCTGAGAGTCATTCATGGATATGACCAATTTGATACTTGGTTAAGATGAAACTAGGTGTAACATCAGTGCTTCCTTCTTCACCATAATCTAACCCAACAATTTATTTTATGCTAAAACGTGTTTCAAATTTTAAAAATTAATATATAGTCTTCATTATTTGAATTGTTACAATTTTTATGTAACGTATTTTAAAATATAATTTAAATCCCACAAAATTAATGTTAAAATGATTATTCATTTATTTTTTAAGTTCAGAAATAAAAAAATATCACAATACAAAAGGAAATTTAAGTTTACATTAAAGTTAAACTAAAAACATTTTCAAACTTAAAAATAAAGATAAATACAATGTTATAATAAAATAATAATTTCTGTAAATTAAGTGTAAGGGAAAATTGAAGTGTAAACTTATAATAATGCCCGAGATAAAGATTTTGTAAACTTCGAACACTGATATTTTCTCTATGATGTCGAAAATGTGAAATGTCGTAATGTGATTAAATTATGGAAAATGTCCTTTTATACAAGAAGCATTATTTAATAATGTACTTTTAGAAGTATTTTGTCTTTAAAAATAAGTTAATTTTTGTATTTGTAAACATTAAAAAATAAAACATTAAATATATATAAAATGTGTTTAAAAATTTATTGAATGTACCTTCTATTATGACTGTCGGTCCGAATGACAGCATATGGTTGCTATTATAATTGAGAAGCACGCATACCTACATATTTCATATTCACTACGTGACCATTTGGCAAACTGCAGGAGACGAGGCTGTACAAAGGCACATGAATTGGATTAGAAAATTGTATAAATATATGGAACCTTATGTTTCAAACTCTCCAAGAGTTACATATGTGAATTATAGAGACCTTAACATTGGGGTTAATAACAATGGTTATACAAGCTACGACCAAGCCAACATTTGGGGTCTCAAGTATTTTCGTAACAATTTTAAAATTCAAATTATCTATATATCTAAAATTCAAATAAAATAAATGTTACTACAGGTCAAATAAAATAATTTTTGTAACTTTCCTCTTGTCATACATCTTTAATCCAGGGTTGTTTTCTTCATAAAAAGGTGGATCTCTTCGTCTTTAAAAGACGGTGGAAGAGATGGTCTCTTCGTTCATGATGTGTGGTTGAAGGGACTTACATTTGAGTGCTTCTTTTTTGATACGCTATCATTGAAGTTATCATATTAATACTAATTTTCAAGGAAACTTCAATATTGCCAAATTAGTAGTCAAGAAAGTAGATATAGAATGAAATTGCATGATGAGTTTATTTGATGATGATTGGATGTGGATGATGATTGAGACTATATTGCATGCTAATATATAGGTGAATGGTTCACTAGCTATGTGAACGGATGTGGGATGATTTATGATTGTGGTTATGATGCTAAGCAGGGTGTATGAATGATGTGTGAAAAAGCATATTGTGTGAGGTTTTGAGCTCTAGAGTATTCATGGATATATGTGCTGTTCATATGGAAGCATGAATGATATTGCGTGAGTCTTTATAATTGATTGAATTGCATGTTTATGTCATATGATCAAGGCCATTTTTGGAAGCCCTTACTTAGCCAAATTTTCGCCCAAAATGATTAGAACCATGTGTTCTACCCTTTTTGAACCTTGGCCTTAAACAGGATGAAAGCCCTTGCTTTGAAAATATTTACCTTGAGTTGGGTTGAGAATAATTGTATGATGTTGAAAAGGTTCAAGTTTGGGGTTGTTGGGGAAAATTGAAAAGCAAAAGAAATGCATTGAGCTCAAGTGTTGAATGAAAGAAAAGCATGAGAAAAGAAAAAGAACAAAAGAAAAAGCATGAAAGATGAGCTCAATGTAAAAATAAAGAAAAAGGGAAGAAGTTGGGAATGAGAGAGATTGGATAAGAAGAGAGTTTGTGCTTGAACTTTGAATGTTAAAATAACTCTCTTGACTCAAGGATTTTGTGATCCAGAAAAACCAATTTTTCTTGTTAGCCCAACCTTATTATAAGCCTTGGAAAAGTCCTTGTGATGGCATTTGCATGTGAGAATGTTGATTGTATTAGATGAAGGGCAATTTTGTTTCATGTGACATGAGAATAATAGAGAGTTGGAGTATCCTCTTAAACACTTGAGTGATTGAGTGAAACACTTGCTTGGAAAGAATTGATAAATCCCATGTTTACATCTATGCTTAGTTGATTGATCATTCATAAAGTATAACATTTGTTGGAAAATATGTGATCATGTGAACTGAATTGAATTGAAAGCATGCATGCATCTTGATTAGATTCCACTGAAAATCTGAATTGAGTAGTTCTTGTCATAAGAAAAATGAATTTTTGGATTGTTGAACTATTTTGATGAAAAATGGAAAGCTAAGTTTTCTCTTGTTTGCTTGAGGACAAGCAAATTTCTAAGTTTGGGGTTGTGATAATGGTCTAAAAACCGTTATTTTCATGCTTAAATTTGATATCAAAACACACCTTTTACGGCTTAGAATGAGCTTATCAATTGTTGGGTTTCTTATCTATGCTCAAAGCTTTTATCGTTTAACTCATTCGATATAAAGATGTTTGCCTTTGTCGATAAGTCATGAACTGATAGGGAATTCCTTGATTAAGCAATACCACCTAGGGATAGGGGTAGGACAATCAATTGCATTTTGCTTTTGTGATACATGCATTGCTAATTACTAGGGGAGACTAGGGATAGTAAACCAGTAATTAGTAGTAGGCTCTTTTCGCCAAGGAATCGGGTTTAGGGTAGACTAAGAAAGTTTGTATGACAATTAGATAATAAAGTGAATTTAATAAGAAGAGTAGATATAAGAGAGTGGATAAGATGAAATTGTAAACCCTAACAACTCCATTCATCCATATCTTTTTCTTGCCAATTGAATCAATTGCATTTGCATGTTTATTTTTGTTCTTTGCATTCAACCACAAGATTATTTCTTTACAAGTCTTATAAAATTAATTTACATGAAAGTTAAGGCCTAAGAGTCCTTTGGGAGAGGATACTCGGACTTACCATTTATATATTACTTGATAACGATCTGGTACACTTGCAAGGGACTTAACAGTTTCTACTATGAAAAGTAAGCCCCTATGACACCTGATTTTTCGCCAACCCCAATAGCACTTAAGAGAGTCTGAAAGGGATTTCATTGACCACTCATATAACAAATCCTAATTAAAATATTTTATTAATAGAATATTTTAATTAGGATTTGTTATAATTTGGTTTATTTATCATGAGATACAAAAGTAGGTTAAAAATAGCTTTTTAGTTACATAAATGTTTTTTTGGATATTTTGAGTTTTGTTAGTGTAGTTGCAATTAAGTTGGATTCATTGAGGTGTAGAAATAAATTGGGTAAAGTGTAATGGGACCTTAAAGATAAAACCAAGAATAGCAAATAATCAAGACCACAAGAAGTCAATCCAAGCATAACATGAAAAAGTGAAGAAATTTGGCTAATCTAAGAAGGGAGAACATGCAACAAAAATTTTGTGGGTTTTTTCTATTGTTTCTACTAAAAGGGCTTTGATAATTGATAAATGTTTATGATTAAAGATAATTTAAGGGAATATATATCTTAAGATATTTTATTTGATATTGTTAAATAATTACCTTATTTAACTATATCATTAAATATGGAATGATAATATTTGCCAAATCTTCTTTTTAATTTAGCAAATATCTTTTCAAATATTTTTAGATCTCTACAATAAGAAAATATATCTTAAAGATATTGGATTATTTAGAAGATAATTGGAGGAGATTACATTATCATAAAGAAGATTACAACAACACAAAAGTCTATAATAAAGTTCAATCCAATTTTTATATAAAGAGACTGAGTGGAACACATTAGGAGAGTTGATGAACCCTTTGGGAGGTTCAGATTTCATTCCCCCTCTCTTCTCTCATGTTCTCCACCATCTCTTCTTCTATTTTCATGTTATTTCTACATTCCATGGAGTGTTAAGCCTTTAGGGTTGATTGTGCTATAATTTCTTAACTGCATTTTGAGGTTAGATGAATAAATTTGTTTGTTCTTTTGACTCTTGTTGCGATTTATTTTTATCTATGTCTTTTTCTTCTTAATCAAGTAAAAGTAATTATTTTACATTATAACAAAATTGCATGGTGTCAATTCTACATAACATATCAATCATATGAGTCCAAGGGTTTTTAATTTTAGAGAATTTACTTTGATTAATGTTAGAAACTTTCATGTGATTGAATGATTTTTTCCAATAATTGAGAATGTACTTTGATTAGAGGTGGAAACTTTAACAAGAATTAATCAAGCATGTACTTTGGTTGATTAGTTTTTTACTTGATATAAGAGGTAAAAAAATACACATGATTAGGCATAGTAATATTTAATTAAGAATGTACTTTGGTTAAATTTACTATGATTAATCTACGAAGTTCTTGCTTTTGAGAATGTACTTTGGTTAAAAGTGAGAACGCCAACAAATTAATTGAGAGTTTACATTGATCAATTTGAAAATCTAAGATAATAATTAATTGAACAATAATCTTTAGATAACCGATGATGAATCCTATTTCGAAAATGTAGTGAAATCAACCTATTTTCTTTATCATTGTTTTTATCTTTTTGAAATATTTTTATAAATTTATTTCTTTCTATCTTTTGTTATTTTGTTCTTTAAATTTTTTTTTTCTTTTATTACTTCTATTATTTTATTTGACTAACTCCTTTTATATAGTTTTTATAAGAACTAATTTGTTAGAAATCAATTATGTGTTTGTTGGGAGACTACTTAGGGTTAAATTTATCCTTTCTATTTTGTTGACTACTATCTTAACAATACTGAAGTTGATATAATTTAGAAGTATTAATTTGATCACGCTAACAACAGTGTTATCATAATTTTATTAAAAGCTACATGTTGCTTTATTTTATTTTAGTTGTTTGAAAACATGTGTATGGGTTGTTAAAATGGAAATTTGATGTGTCTTAATAAGACTAAGAGACTTTACTTATTCTTTTAAGAGAGGGATGGAAAATGGAACATAAGGACTCCATTATATGAGAACGATAGGAAATGACCTTTGTCATTAGTCTTTAAAAGGTTTTAGTTATGTGGGAACTAATAAACTTGTTGTGGTGGTACAATTGATGAATTTCACCCGTAAGACTCTCCAAGAGAATAAAGGGGACTAAACTTTGTTCGTATGATCTGGGTGTAGTTAAGTTATAGTTTTAGTGATGAGCGAATGACTGGTAAGCTATGTATGTGATTTGCACTTGGAAACCTCACATATTTGCTTAGTTCTTAGAGAGCGAAAAGTTGGAAATTGTTATAATATATTAATATTATATTATTGCAAAAGTCAATGTGTGGTTTAAAAACATTAATTGTGAGCTTGAATTTTGGAACGTTTGGTGGCAGCGTTCAATTTCTTTAATGGCTGTAACATTCGTTTTCTTTTATTACTTGGTGCTTTACATGTTCTATAAATAGAACAACTTTTTCCTTTCCAAAATACATCAAAATCATTTCTCTCATTCCATCATTTTCTCATTCTCTCTTCTTTCCTTTTAAAAATATTTTGGGTTATTTTACACACTTTTTAGGAACCGAAACGTAAAAGGACTATTACCTCGGTTATAAGAGGAACCGAAGCATATAACCCTGCAAAAATCTTCTCTCTCTTCCGCAAGTCAGACTTTTCATCAGACAAACTTTTCGAAAATAGGTTATTACGTCGGTTATGCAGGGGAACCGAAGCATATATCCCTCTGCAACTTTTCATACGAGCAGTTCTCTTCAGACTTTTCCTAAGAACAAATTTCTTCTTCCTCTTCACACGCAAACTCTCCTTCCTCTCCACGAACACCCCTAGACAAGTCTTCCTCTCCACAAACACCCCCAAACAGCGCCTTCCATCTCTGACAATTGTCAAGGAGGTTCCAAGGCGTGGTGAACATTAGTGCCATGGTGATGGACGGGTCCGACTTCCGCATGTTGGAGGATTCAAGCGACAGGATGCATAGGAACGAGAATCCGTTAACAGCGGAGTGAGGAAGGATGCCAGCCCCCAAAATGGCGAGTTAGGGTTGCTTTGATTTCGTCGAGGGAGTTTCTCAATGACGTGGTATGTGGATCGAGTATCGTGTCATTTTCATAATCTCCAACACCATCAAGTCGGCGAACGATAAATCGAAGGGAGAGGAAGTGTTTTTGAGCGAATCTGGCATCGTCTTCTTTGTCACAGACGGTTCGCTGGCGAAGGGAGAGGAAGTTTTTTTCTTAGACTACGTTCTTATATAAATTTCAGTCAAATTTCACTTTCATACTCGAAGAAGTTCCTCTGTTCCATAACTGAATTCTGAGTTGACAATGAAAATGAAAACAAGCATATGTTGTGTTCTGCTCTTGTTATTTTCCGTGTCTTCAGCTGAAGATGTGAATGTTAAAGTGAAAGGGGTGACACACATTGCTACCACAGATGAAAGGGGTGACACACATTAACACCCTTTTTCTCAATTTCATATTACGCATGTTACTAAGTAATCTTAAATGTTGTTTTCCTCTTTTGCAGGGTGAAATTCACTTTCGGGTTGAATGCCCTAAATGGGAAGGAAAATTCTAAGGAGGACAAGGAAACTGTGTAGGAGACTAGGACCCAACTTAATACTTTATGGGAAGAAATGAGTTTTTTGTCTCTCATAAAGGATCTTCATTTTTGCGTGCATATGGTCATTGTTCAAAGAAAGGGGTAATGATTGACAGAAAACAGTAACAAATTAAAAGCAAAAAGTTTGTATATCATCTAACCAAATGGCCTTTGTTGTTGATCTTGGTCTCTTGTGGTTGATTCTTTTTAGCATGGCATCACAGTACTGCTCATAAACATGTCCAATTCCACAACTTTCAGAGTATCTCTGGTGAATGACATGCGCACAGATAAAGAAGGAGGATCATCAGACGCAATAAGGGAAGAGTACCATTTGACTCCAAAAGATGGCAACATTCAAAGTGAGGTGGTGCTGTTGAATGGAAATCCGTTAAAGATCACACAATCGCTAGACATCCCAGAGATGAATCCAAAGCTGGTTGATCCATCTTCCACAATCAAAGTGAAGCCTGATTCCATTGTGTTTGTGCATAGCAAGAGTTTCTGTGCACCAGCATGTAGATAAGTAGCATGCACATACTTGTTCATAGTTTTAGAATCCCAAATCATGTATATTTCTTTAGGTTTTTTCGAGGATCTTAGTCCCTTTAAATTTCGTATCTATTAAGGTTTCTTTTTCCTAGTTTTAGATTCTATTTCTTTATGTTTCTTTCATTTCTAAGATATGTTCAATCTTCAATGATTGTGTTATTGTACAAGCCACATTCAGATTGTATTTGTTTCAGACAAAGATAAATAGAATGGAAAGATTTTGTATTGCCACTTTTCCTTAATCCTTTTTAGGAATGGGATGAGGATTTTGGGATTGCTATGGATGATGTTGAGAATGAGGTGATGCAGTGAAAAAAAAAACACTCTACTGCCTCGATTCAGGTTCCAACTGAGGCAATAGAGTCCACAATACTGTCTCGGTTCCCAACCGAGGCATAAAGGGGTAGACTTTCTACCTCACATGTATATGCCTCGGTTCAAGAACCGCTGTCTATAAGCCAAAATAACTGAGGCCATTTCTCTTATCTTACTAGTGTTTAAACTAGAATAGATGATAACACAAATGTAATTAAGTGTACAATAGTTAGGAAATATATTGGAATTTTAATAGATAGAGTTTTATTTTGATAGTTTTGAATAGGGGTGGGAAAAAGTAACTAATCTGTATTGTACTATAGTTAACTGTACTATATTATAGTAAAAAAAACTTATCCACTTTTACTAAAAGTTCAGTATACTATTTTATGGTTCAGTTTTTAAAAACTAAAGTTATAACAGTTTCGGTTCCATTAACTGTGAGAACTGTATCTACTCTTTCCTCTTCTCTAGTTCGGTTCAGTTAATTGTGAGGACTGTATCTACTCCTTCCTCTTCTCTATAATGTTATTTAATAATAAAATGTTAATAAAAGAAATTACTCACATAAAAAAATTAATAATTAATTTTTTAAGACAAAATTTTTTTATCACAAATTTTTATATTTTTTATCAATAAAGATATATTACTTTTTAAATAATATTATTTTAAGTAATAAAAGTAAAATATATATTTTTAAATTTAATTTTATTAAATTATTAAGTAATAGAAATCATAAAAGAAAAAAAAGACTATATAAAAAATAATATTTTAAATATATAATATTCTTTAACATATTAAATATGTAAAAATATGTTAAAAAAACTTTTAATGATATTAAAATGTGTGTAAGCACACACACTAATATAACTATTTATTTTAAAAATCAACCTACTTTAAAATAAATATCAATATTATTATTTTTAAATGATAGTATTTTACAGACTAAAACTAAAATATATTTTTTAACGTTAAAATTTATTAAATGACTATATAATGAAATATCATTAAAAAAAATAATAATATAGCAAAAAATAATTAATATTATAAAAATATCATCAAATAAAAAAAATTAACAAACATTTATTAAGAGTAACTTTTCTAATATAATCTTTTATTATTATAATAATTAATAAATATTAGTTTAATTTATACATAAAAAATATAAATAATAAATAATTGATTAATAAAACAATTTTATGAAGCAACAAAATAAATATAAAGAAAAACTTATTTTAAAATAAAATAAGTGGATAAAAAGATAAAATAAATTATATACACATACAAAACAAAAAAATATAAATAAAAAATTAACAGATAATTATAAAAGTAAAATAATATTCATGATAAAATAAATATAAATAAAAACATAAAAAATAAAATAAATAAATAAAAAGTAAAATAATTTCCATACACATATAAAAATAAAAGAAATATAAATAAAATAGAAAATAATAATATCAAATAATTAAAAAATTAATTTGTAAGACACTTATGAATAAAATAAANTAAATATTAAAATAAATTTCAATTAAAAAGAACATTTATTATAATATTCAGTTTAAAAAATAGTACAATTGAGTTTAAAATTAGTACAATTCAGTTTAAAATTAGTATAGTTAATAGTTCAGTTCAGTTTATATTATAGTTTAGTACAATTTAGTATAGTTCATTTCAATCCAGGTTGATAAAATAAAAAACAGTTCAGTTGAACTATTTTACAATTCAGTTGAACTATTTTACAGTTCAGTTCAGTTTAAACAAATTAGTTTTTAGTTCAGTACAGATTTTAGTAGTACAGTGTAGTTCAATTCTATTTGTCCGCCCCTAGTTTTGAATGAGTAGATGTATTAGGAATATTTATTTATTTATTCGTTAATTTATTTGATGAATTACATTTTTGAAAGTTTTATTTTGAAATTTAATGAATTTTTTTTCATGGTTAAGTTTTAATTATGATTAAGCTATTTGCTAAAAGTTTATTGAAATTTTGGGAGGTTACATCATATATCATCTAAAAATTGTTTCATTGAAATTAAATATAAAATTAATTTCATTGAAATTATGTCTTAGTTAACTAAATGATATCTCAATAGCAATTTCATTATATAAGATAAAATCTAGTTAAAACTTACTAAAATTTGAAACCAACTTATTAGCGTTTTTCTTTACTTATATTCAACTAACTTGGTGCTAACTTATCATCATTACTCAAAGTGAAATGATATTTTGATACGACTTTTTTTTCTTTTACACTCAAATAATACGGTGGGTTCTACCTTTTTCAATATTTATTAAAACTAAAAGATTAATTTTGAAAAAAAAAAAAACTTGAAAAATTCCATGTGATTTGAGTGCATTTGTCATATAGGCGTGTCTATGATTATCAAACTCTCGAGTTAACTCTTAAACTCTTACGAGTTTACGTTTTCAGACATGGCTTCCGAGTTCATTCGGAAGTAAACTCTTTTCTGCGTAAACTCGGTAGAATTAATTGTAAAATCGATAGGATTAGAATCGCGAGTTTGAAGCCATTCTACGAGCTTGAAAGGGGGAAAAATTAAGAAAAACAAGGCCGTTTGGTCTTTTTTTATTATATATTTAATAAAATACATCAAAATGACAATAATCCAAGTATTTATGTTTTACAATATTTATTTTTATGAACAATATATCTATAAATTTTATTTATTTAAAGTTATATAATTTTGTAGACTTATTTGAATTAAGATATTATTTATATAATATTTTTCATCTGAAGTAAACTCTTACAAGTTTGAGTCGAGTTTACTCGACTTTCACAAGTTTACGTAAACTTGCGAGTTTGATAACCTTGAGCGTGTCAACCTATCAAAACTCTTACTCAAAACAAAAAAAAAAATCTACTTCTGTTTTAAATTTTTTTCCTAACCTTATGCGAATAAACCTTTGTTTTGCCATCCCGTCCAAACAACTATAAACTAAAATCAGTATACACATTTGATTCATTGCTAATAAGAAAGCACAGTGAAGGAGAAACCAAGTAATGTAGGAGTTTTGTCTGAAAGGATGAAATTTCTACACATACACAGGTTCACAATATACTACAAAAATAAACAGTTGAAGCAATCTATTAGAGAAAAACAGCAAAGTCAACTCAATGAATTGATCAATTTAGGTTCCTTATGCGTTGTGCCTAGATTGAATATGATGGAATGCTCTGTTCATTCCAGAAAAAGTTTTCAGGATCAACTTCACTCTTAACCTTCACCAACCTTTCAAAATTTTTCTTGAAGTACTTGATACCATAAACTTGTCCATCTTGAAAGTTATCTTTACCATGACTATTGATACCAATATCAAGGTCCCTGTAGTTAAAATAGGCACTCCTTGGATTCTTGGACACAAAAGGGGTCATGTAACTGTATAGCATTCTAATCTGACTCAAAAACCTTGCTTCTGCTGCAGCTCCTGCTTCCTGCCAACTCACAGTGTACTGAATCTTATACAGATTCCCCGCACGGTGAGGAAACGGAGTAGCATCAGAAGGGACCTCATTCATTTTCCCTCCATAAGGGTTGAAAACAAGCTCCACCTTTCCCAACTCAGTCATCTTTTTCCATATCAATGTCAACCCATTTCTTGAAATTGGGGTCTGAACATAATCAGATTTCCTTTTGTTGGAATGCACCGAATAATGGTTTCGGTCAAGCAATGCATTAACTGAGGAACCATCGTTGTAATTAGCCCACCAAACCACAGAATCAATCCACCTCATTTCATGACAAAGTTCCTTCTTCAGTCCCAGCAATGGAAACTCCTTCCCCAACAATGTCACCACCTCATTAGCCTCTCCTAGAAATAAAGCCTCAACTGAGGCTCTGATGGTTTTCTGTCCCTTCACAACAGGTTGTAGGACAAGCCTCAAGAAAAGCCTATCATCTGTGTATGGTGCAACCTGCTGCCACTGAACAACCAGATCAGTGGCATTCTGCTCCAAAGTCTTGTCAACTTGAAAAACTGTAACCCTCTCTGGCACTGCAACAAGTTTAACAGTGTATGATAAGATGACTCCAAAACTTGCTCCTCCCCCTCCTCTAATAGCCCAGAAAAGATCATCCCCCATGGTTGCCTTGTCAAGAATCCTACCTTTGACATCAACAATTTTAGCATCAACTACATGGTCAACAGATAACCCATATTTTCTCATCATGTTACCATACCCTCCTCCACTCAAGTGGCCACCAACTCCTACAGTTGGACAAGCCCCTGCAGGAAAGCCGTGAACTTTACTCTTCTCCCAAATCCTATAATAAACTTGTCCAAGACTGGCACCAGCTTGAATCACAGCAATCTCATTCTGCAAGTCCACTGTGACACTCTGAAAATTGAACATGTCAAGGATGACGAAAGGTCCCTGGGAGACATATGAAACACCTTCAAAATCGTGGCCTCCACTTCTGATCTTGAGTTGAACACCAATGCTTTTGGCGCACACCACACTGGCTTGTACATGGTGTTCACTTACAGGGGTGACAACAAGTAATGGTTTTTGGATGGATGGGGAGGTGAACCTTGCATTTCTAGCAAAGGCTCGAAGAACTGATGTGAAGGATGCATTGGTTTGGGCATAGACTATGTTGGAAAAGTGATCTTGTTGGTTTGTATGGCTTTGAAGACACTGAAGAAAAGTGTGGTAGATGGAGTCTCTTGATATTGTAGCCTGAGAGTTAGAGAGAAGAAGCAGAAAAATAACACAGAGAAATGGTAGGGAATTTGGTTTTTCCATTTGTTCTATTCAGGAATCAGGAAAGCTTAGAACATGGTTGGTTCCTTTTATGACTTTATGTGTTCCTAGTTGGACCACCCATTATGTCTTCCTTGTTAGCAGTGCAACATAATAATTGATTTCTGGTATCATCAACTCATTTGAAGATATATTTTTATGATTCACCCCGTTTTAATGACTCGATGCCAAAAGTGTGTCAGTGTATTTCCTGTGTGCTCGATCATTTCCTGTGTGCTCCCGGATAACATGGGATATATATATATATATATATATATATATATATATATAT
>NW_014542925.1:1259766-1288707 GCF_000741045.1 Vigna radiata var. radiata | reverse complement strand
ACATCTCCCGTGAAAAAGCGACGTCGACTGGGCTACAATTAATGTTGTTCACCTAATTCCCCAGGCAATTAGACGTCACGTAGTCAAACACTGACGTCTAAGGCCTCTCTAGAAGGCGGGAAGACAAAAATTCTTCAATGTAGACGTCGGTTCTGAGGGGCACCGACGTCTAAGTTCCTCTATTTTCACCAAATTCGAGGGTTTTAGACGTCGGTTGTGAGGGGCACCGACATGAACTACCCTGACAGGAAACCAAAACGTCAATCTTTTCAGCTTCATAGACGTCGGATCCCCTGAAACACCGACGCCCCATTTCATTTTAAATAGACCGCAGACTCTTCACACCATTCAGTTTCTGATCTCGTCTTCATCTCTTCTCCTTTTTCTCTGCTTCTCCTCTTCTTTTACTCGCTTGCGCACCTCTACTTTTTATCTCTTGCGGCATTACATTGTCGTTTCTCAATATGTTATTGTCTTCATCCTCTCCTTTTTCTCTCTTGCATCCCAGGTGCGTGGTTTTTTTTTTTATGCTTTACCATTTAAACTTTCTTTAGTTTTTTATCGATTATCTTGTCGTTCAACTAATTAAAATTTGCTTTCTTTGTGTTGTGTTTTAGTGCAGTTTTGATCCTTTCTTTGGGTAACATAGTGTAACATTCTCCCTTTGCTTGCTTCCTCACAAGAAGAGTGGCGATCTTTTGAGTTTTCTATGTCTTCTGACCCAAAATGGAACTTGGGTCCTTGTCTAGTTCTCGTACCACCGTAATTTTTTTCCTTTGCGGTTGAATAATGGGAAGTAGTCATGGACCCAGGTTTGGTTTTGGGTTGAATGTCATAGAAGATTCAAAAGACGTAAGCTTTTTTTGTGGGGAAACTAGCGAGAGGAGAGTGTTACACAATGCTACCGAAAGTCTGGATCAAAACTGCACTAAAACACAATGCCCTTGTTAGACGTCGGTTAGTGCATGGTCCGACGTCTATAAGAACATAGACGTCGGTTAGTGTCATTTACAACCTCTATATATTCATGTTGACGTCAGTTTAGGAATAGGCGGACGCCTATATAGAGTAAATAGACGTCGGTTTGAGTATAAGCGGACGTCTATATAGACGTCGGTGGATATCGTTAACTGACGTGTATATAGACGTCGATTGGATGAATTCCGACGTCACATAGACGTCACCCATATAGACGTCGGTTGGGAAAGTGACGTTAAAAGCCCAAATTAACCAACGTTAAACAGCGCTTTTGCAATAGTGATTACAAAGACCTTCTCTCAATGCAATCTCTTCTCCAACTCCAAATCTAATATAGAAAAACAAAACAACACAAAAAGAACAATCCTCTTTTTGCAGAATCCCTTTGAGACACCCCTCAAAGAAACTAGAACTCCATGTTCTCTTCCTTGCCACCAACAACAACAGGGAAACCACAATCCACAGATTGAAAAATCAACACTGATATGATTCAAAACACCTAAGAGTGCGGATAGTGATCAACAAACATAAGCACACAACAATTCCTTCAAGAATCCTTTGAATCTTCGAAACTAAACGCTTCTTGATTCTTGGAGAATGAACACTCCTACAATTTTTGATCTCAACTAACTTTGTCAGATATTAACGATAATATTCCAAAAGTTCTTTTAATGCAAAAAGTTATGCGTCAATATATAGTTTTCTCCACTCTAACGCATCTTAATCGATTACAATATTAATGTAATCGGTTAAGCAATTAACACTACTATAATAGAATTACATTAAACCACATTTAACAGATTACACATTTAATGTAATCGATTGCACAATTAATGTAAGTCAAGACAATTCAAAATATGACTGTTAAGGTTGTTAAGACTTATAAAAAAAACCGTTTTCAATGTGCATGAGATTAACCGATTAAGAGAACAGTGTAACCGGTTAAGTATAATACTTAAGCAAATTTGAAAACTTTTTCATTTGAAAACACATCATTAGACTCAACAAACAAGTATAATCAAAGGCACGGGTTTTAATCAACTGTACATATAATGTAATCGGTTAAAACTTGCAATTTGCCACAATTAAGCATTTATTGATATCTGATGAATCGAACTGATTACATAAACACTGTAATTGATTAATTCATACAGATATGCACTGTGCAAAGAGTTTTATCATTGAAAACCATGAATATGCATACCACACATATAAACACATGTATAACCACAATAAGTATGCAAAACAAATAGTTCAAGCACAAACAAACATATAAACACAACTTTGCATAATGTGTGCAAGAAACTATTAAAACATTTTTGTTGTTGTCATCATCAAAAATACACAAGGATTTGGGTTTAGCTTTCACATAGCTCCCCCTATCAACTTTAAGCAACACATTGTAGAAGACTCATAGAGACACTTATTCTAGACTCAATTTTTAGATTATTTATGCATTGAATCGGACACTCAAAGTCATGCACTTGTAATAAGATCATCAAATAAATGTCACGATCGACCCAAACTTATCATTGTCTTAATCTCTCATGACAGGATAAACTCACCTATAGCCTTGTCAAAAAAATGGTCCCTCATCCTATATCCTACTATAGCAAACTCCCTTAATTCTAACCACCAAAACTTCATCCTCTATATGAGTTTATGAGCTTAATAGAGTTAGGATAGCTTCAATGTGGATCCCTACTTAATGTATAAAACTAATAAGTAATATAATATTTCTCCTTAGGAACACTATATTCATACAATATACAAAATTTTAAATCATCATTCCAATTCTTCCATTCCCTCACATAATCATAATGAACAACATTTATAAATAACCTTCCTTAAGAATAGTATTTAATATCACAATATTGCACATTTAAATAACTAAGAACAACTCAATACACATGTCTTTGGACACAAAAAGTGCCCAACACTAATAAGGTAGAGAGCTCGTTGGGAGAAAATCTCAAACTTGTATAGCTATTCCCTAATAGCTTCTAGTGCTGAGGAGATGTCATCCTTCAAATAACTTATCGAACCATTTCTAGATTGTAAATCCTTTATATTTGTATGAATTTATTCTTTAGACAAGGAATGTTATGTTTCATATCATTCAGTGTGAAATCTTATAAACACAACTTTATTGGTGTATCAACTTCAGAACCATTGCGTACTTAACTTGGAAACGTGTTATGTATTCGATTTTAAATTCAAAAAAAGTTTTAAAAGATAATTTGAAAAGACTTTTGCATTTTAATAAACCAAAATTCAAATTGATAATACTCATAAATATTTATGCTTATTGTAACCTTTGGCAATTTAGATAAATAAAGACAAAAAGCTAAAGTATATGTTGTCTTTTTTTAGTAGTCACACAACTTTTTTTTTTCTTAGTGTTATGAAAACAATTTTAGAAAAACCTTTATGGACATAAAAGTTTAGAAATCCACTTAATACACTTTGATAAATATAATTTGAGATTATTATTATTATTATTATTATTATTATATATATATATATATATATATATATATATATATATATATATATATATATATATATATATATATGTGTGTGTGTGTGTGTGTGTGTGTCAAGACAAGAATCGTCTAAGGAGTAGATTGTTTAAACAATCCAAGTTTCAAAGTTTAACAATCAACATTAAACGAAATATTATTGTGTAGCAAAGACAATTTGAAACAAGTAGCACTTAGTAAAGAAGTATCTTATAACATCTAAATCCAAAAGTTGAAGTAATGCTTTCTAAACCAAACTACTTAAATAGACTAATAAAATTATAAACAACATCTAAGAACAAATGTCTCTTATTGAAATATCTTAATAAACTTTGTTAGCAAAATAAGCTAGCTTCTTATGAAAATAGAAGTTTGTCTCTTATATGACACTAAGGTTAAAAGAAATGATTTCATTCAAAACAATGTTATATCAAGCAAATCCTTCTATACAAAATATTGTCTAATAAGTGACCATCAAACAATTTAGTCTTGAAATCATATTATGGTGAATACACATTTGTCTTACCAAACTACGCATTTATTTGTGAAATGACAAATGATAAAATTTCTTGAACACGCCATACTACTTAACGTTTATCAACATTTAAAACATTTAAAACATTTAAAACATGTACGAAGAAGTACTTTGATGCTTTTATATTTTGTTTCTTGATATCCATGCGGATCAATAAAGGAGAAAGATATGATCATAATCATGACACCTAAGAAAAAGATGTTATCAGAGAAGAAGAACATTTTGGGAATGTTTCCTTGAAGTCATTTACTCTGTCACATCGTACAAGCTCAAGTTTCGCTTAAGGTTATAAGAAAATGCTCTAGACCTTACAAAGTAGACTAAAGTCAGACTTCACATCGAAAGGCTACCAATTCTTCAAAAGTCAACTTCATGGTCTAACGTTCATCTTTTAAGAGAAGTTATATATATAAGAAAGCTTGAAGAGAAGTTGTTGTTGATGAAAAAGCGCATAATAACATAAGAAGTATAATAACGAGAATGTTGGATACAAACAAAGTCCCACATCGGATAAAATAAGAGATGGGCATGAGTTTATATACACATAAGATACCTCCATTGGTAAAAGGCCTTTTGGAGTGGTACCAAAAGCAAATATGTGAGGGCTTAGCCCAAAGCGGACAATATCTTACCAGTGTGGAGATCTATGTGTATGTGTGTGCGTTGAACCTCCCTACAAATGGTATCAGAGCCCATGGTTCAGGTCTGGTGATCGGGCTCAGTCGAGTACATCCCTCCATGATAAGGTGAAGCCTTGGTAGATGGCCGATAGGTGGCTAGATATATCATGAGAGCTGGAGAGCAAGAGATGCTCAGTGTTTGACCATGGATTGTGAAAGAGAAGTGTTGACCATGGTGTACTCAAAGATAAGACAGAAAAGACTTCCGTTGTAAGGGGTTGTAGGGGGAGGTGGAGGTGGAGAACCATAGTCCTTTGTTTGAGGGGAGGATGTTGGGTACAAACAAAGTCCCACATAAGATAAAATAAGAGATGGACATGGGTTTATATACACATAAAATACCTCCATTAGTAAGAGGCCTTTTGGAGTGGTACCAAAAGCAAATCCGTGAGGGCTTAGCTCAAAGCAGACAATATTTTCCCAGTGTGGAGATCTATGTGTGTGTTGAACATCCTTATAGAGAAAAGAGAGAAAGAGTAATAAAAATAAATAAATAAAATAAATAAAAAAGAAAATAGGTAAATGAATAATAAAAGGGTTAAATATGTGACAACAAAAATATTAGAAAAATAATCTGGACGAAATTGAGTATTAACAGTATGAAATAATCGATTACAGTGTTTATGTAATCAATTAGATTCATCAGATATCAGCTAAAAGCTTACCTTTGGCAAACTACAAGTTTTAACAGATTACATTATATGAATAATCAATTAAAACTCGTGCCTTTACTAACACTTGTTTGATGAGTGTTGTGATGCTTTTTCAAAAGAAAAAGTTTTCAAACAATTTCCTTAATCGGTTAAATTTAGTATACATTGAAAACTATTTTCATGATAAATCTTAACTAACATAATGATCATATTTTGAATTGTTTTGACTTATAATTATGCAATCGATACATTAATTCTAAATCTTGAAATACTTTCCAAAACACCACATCCAAAACATATTAGAAAAAAAAATGTAAAATTTTTATTATATTTTTAACTAGAGATAGTTTAGGAATTAGATATTTTTATGAAAAAAAAAAGAAATTTTATATCATTTTATTTTATTTGAATATTATATAGAATGAATTCAAATAAAAATATAATAAATAAATAAAATATAAGGGCAAGGTTGATATAATATATAGGTAAGCAAAGAACTTGCTTCCAACAAGATTTTAATCTATAGTTAAAGTTATGAAAGACCTTTCTCTTATTCATTAGATTATGGACACTTCTAATTTTATATTAGATTCTTTAACCTTTTTAATTAAATCATATTAACTAAAAAAAATTAAAGAATCTGTTGAGATTGTTGATAAGGGAAACACTGATTTAGCTAACCTTAATCTCACAGTGCTCTAGTTACTCTGGTTTTTTATGATGATAACACATTATTAATAACACACGTATTGTTATGTGTTACATGTTCTATTCCTCACTGTGGATGATATCTTACTGAACATGTTTGTGTTGATCTTGATATATGAATGCACACTCACTAAGCTTATATATGATACATCATTTATGATTGCATTACATATGTTTTAAAGAGAAAATCACATGCACTTTGATGAACTTATATTGTATGGCATAACTGCAAGTTTTAAGTCGACTTCATTATTTAGCAAGTCAATTAAAACTCGTGACTATGCACAAATTTTCAAAAGCAGTGATGTGAGTGATTTTGCATTGAAAAGTTTTTCAAACTGAGCTGATGTGCTTAAGTCGACTACATGCGCAGTGGATCCGACTTAGTTTTTTTATTTGAAATTTTGTTATGCTTGTGTACAATAACGGATATATTTTAACTGTTGGTCAAAGTTTTTATTGATAGTCAACTGTATTAAAAGCAAAATCAATTTGGTTGTTGTTGACTGCTACTATTTGACTTAACTATTATAACCGTTTCATGACAGTCGACTTTATTAGTAGCACAGTCGACTATAGAAGCGTCTAATCTATAGAAAACTATAAATAAACGTGACTTAGTTGATCACACAAGACTTAGGAAATTCTAAAACTTTCATTTTGATTTACAGATTGTGATCTCTGAGAATTTGCTCAAAGAACTCATCAAGAATACCATTGTGATCTATCATTAAGGAGGTTCTTTGAAGGAGACGAGTATTGAACTTAATGTTTGATCATATTCTGCACAGCTGGTGTATTCTTGTTGATCAAGACTGCCTTCAATCTACTAGTTCCTGTTGTGATTACAGGAGGTTGACTCGTGGAGTTTGGACACTTTGAGGATTGTTCAAAGTGGGTTTAAAGATTGCATAAGAGGAGATATCTTGTTGTAGATCTTTGTGTGTACTGCCTATATTTTGGTTAGAGGGTTAGAGAGATATTTTATATTTTTGATGTGAAGGTCTCTATAAAAGCCTTGTTGTAAAAACCTTGACCATTATAGTGCATTTGCTTTCGGATTGTGAAAGGACACTGAATGTAGTCATTGAGACCGAAACATTATAAAAATATGCGTTTGATTTTTCTATCCTTATACTTTTACATTCAGTCGACTTACTTGTTTACGTAGTCTACTTTGTATTTTCACTGCACTTAGAATTTTCATTCCTTGTGATTCGAGAAACTTTATAAAGTTTTTTACTTTGTGAAAAATATTTTAAAAAGACTCTGATTTTAAAACCTCGCCAATTTACTTCCCTCTTGATGTTGAAACAAAGCCAACCTTTTTCTAACAAAATCAAATATAAAAAATTCAAGAAATTATAAAAAGGATGCAGGAAGAAACTGCCATCATTCAACTTTGTTTCACAAGCATTCTTTGACCAGAAGCTCAAATTGAGGCCTTACTCTCACATTGAATTATTAAGTTATAGATATCTTATCTTAGAATTTACTTAAATTTAAATTATAGATATCTTAACTTAATATGTAACTTGAATTAAAATAATAGATATCTTAAGATCTTATCTTATGATTTTTATTAGTCAATTTTGAATGAGATCATTAACCAGTAACCACTTTCTACCATACTTCAATGGTTCCTTTCTTTCCCAAAGGAAACATTTACTTGACTGTAACTTATCCTTTCGGTAAGATTATTCAACAAACCTAAACATCAATTCGAAAATTGCCAGTACACAAAAGAGCTAGATATACATTTTTCCTTTGCAGGGAAAGATAAAAGTAAAACAACCTAATTATCATAACTCCATATTTGATTACAGCAATCATATGAATAATTCAAGGAGGAGCAAACCTCCTACCTTTACCATCAGTTTCCAATAAAGACTGAAGTGTGACAATTCGGAAGCACCAGATTTGCTTGCACCAGTAGTGTTCAATCCTGCAATCAGTGAAGAAATGACATTAGAAATCTAAGTAAACAAAAAGGTATTAAGTTTTTCTCTTCTGTTTTTAAGTAGATTGTAACTTGTAAGAAGAAAAATTATTAATATAACCTGTAACCTAGAGTGCTTAATGATTCATTCCAGAAAATCACATACTAAATAAATCATGTTTTACATTGCGTAATGTGTAACTTTCTGCTGAAATTCACATAAGCAGGAATCACGGTGATGGAATTTCTTGAACTACCCAAATTCCACACTATCACAATCAAATTATTTACTAAAATAGTAGGAACTACTAAGCCAAGCAATTCAAAAGGAACTAACAAGAGGATCAGTTTCATTGTAGTATTATCTATATTACTAACCTGTATGAGTTGGAATACTCTGTTCATTTCTGAAGAAATTTTCTGGATCAACTGCAGTCTTGATCTTCACCAACCTGTCAAAATTGTCATTGAAGTACTTGACTCCATAAACAGCTCCTTCTTCATAGCTATTATTTCCAAAACTGTTGGTTCCAATATCAAGGTCCCTGTAATTTAAGAAGGCACTTCTTGGATTTCTGGACACAAAAGGGGTCATGTAACTATACAACATTCTAGCTTGTCTAGTAAAATTATTTTCCAATTCAATCCCCGGTTCTTCCCAATTCACTGAGTACTGAATCTTGAACAAGTTCCCTGCACGGTGAGGAAAGGGCGTTGCATCAGACGAAACTTCACTCATTTTCCCTCCATAAGGATTGAAAACTAACCCAGTTTTACCCAATTCAACCATCTTCTTCCATATCCCTTCCAAACCCTCTTTGGAAATTGGTTTCTGCACATAATCAGATTTCCTCTTGAGGAAACTTGCTGAATTTACATTCCTATCAAGCAGTGCATCTGGCTTTGTGGTATTGTCAAAATTTGCCCACCAAAGCACAGAATCAATCCAACTCATCTCAGTACAATTCTCCTTGTTCAAGCCAAGAGTAGGAAATTCCTTCCTCATCAGTGTAACAACTTCATCAGCACCTCCAAGAAACAAAGCAATGACAGTGGCTCTGATGGTTTTCTGGCCCTTCACAACCTTAGAACTCACAGGCTGCAACAGCAGCCTCATGAAAAGCCTATCATCAGTATGCGGCGCCACCTGCTGCCATTGCAAGACAAACTCAGTGGTATTCTCATTCTTGTCCAAACTCTTTGCCACCCTATAAACAGTAACAACTTTAGGCACTGGAACAAGTTTAACAGTGAATGATAAGATGACTCCAAAACTTGCCCCTCCCCCTCCTCTGATAGCCCAGAAAAGATCTTCCCCCATACCCTTCTTGTCAAGAATCCTACCCTTGACATCAACAATTTTAGCATCAACAATATTATCAACTGACAACCCATGTTTTCTCAACATGTTACCATACCCTCCTCCACTCAAGTGGCCACCAACACCAACAGTGGGACACACCCCAGCAGGAAAGCCGTGAACTTTACTCTTCTCCCAAATCCTATAATATACCTCCCCAAGTGTGGCACCAGCTTGAACCACAGCAACCTCGTTTTGCACATCGACAGTGATGTTCCTGAACTGGAACATGTCGATGATGATGAAAGGTTGGTCGGAGACATACGAGATGCCTTCGAAGTCATGGCCACCACTCCTGATCTTGAGTTGAATCCCAATGTTTTTGGAGCAAATCACAGCACCTTGGACATCGGTTTCTTCCAAGGGAGTGACAATAAACAAGGGTTTGGGGGTTGAAGTGGTGTTGAATCGGGCGTTTCGAATGTAGGCTTGGAGAACAGAAGAAAAGGACGAGTTGGTTTGAGAAAAAACTATGTCGGAAACATGATCTTGGGATTTTGTGTAGTTTGTGAGACACCTGAGGAAAGAGGTATACACAGATTCTGCTGACGGTGCTGCCACTGAAGCAGTCACGTTGAGAAGAAGAAAAATCAAAAGCACAGATAGCAAGGGACTTAAATTTTCCATTGGTTTGGTAAATGCAACTGTTGGGATGATAACATTTATTGCTTGTAAAAAGGAGAGAATTTTTTTTTTCTTCCCACCTTGAAAGTTCAAACACCCACAGTTTGAAGTGTCAGAACAAGATTAGATAAATCTCGACTTAGAACCAAAGAGAAAACTAAGACGCATACACATGTTTCAACTACATTGTGCATTCCCATCAAATGCGGCACTTTGTTCGGTACACGTGATTGTTAAACTATTTTGTACTCATGCATTTCTTGGGAGGGAGCAATATTCAAAAAGTTGGATGGCAGTAAATTTTTGCTTTCTTTCCATTAAGTATCATAATTGAATACTCGTTCTTTTTTATTTTTTTCTAATTAATAAAAGCATAGCACAACTACGGTCCATTACCATAAAACAAATAGGAAGCAACAAAGAAATGGTGATGATGTTTGTGGCTACCATAAACGTCGTTGTGTTTGGAGTTTTTAAGATGCCTGTTTTCTTTCCATTTACTAGAAAATCTGATACTGAATATAACTACGCAATCACAACAGCTTATCCGGTCAGATGCTTCCTTAATCAAACTGGCAAGAATATTATTAACAATTGATTGAGCCTAATTGTAACTATTTTTTTCTACCATATGATAACTACGTGTTGACCAATCGATTGTATAATCAGTAATCCCTGTTTGTTGCCACACTCCTTAATAATAATACAATAGTATACAGTTTGATCTAAGTATATTGAAAGAATAATATTATTTGTACGGGTTTCAATATTTTAACTCCTATTTTGATGCTTACGGTTCATTTTAAAAGATTCTTTTCATCATTAAATGCAGCATTTCCTAAGTCTTTAGAAATACTATTTACGAGGAGATAATAAATATTTTCTCGTTGAATTGAAAAACATTTTGAAAAAAATGATATTTTGAAAAAAAAAAAAAGTGTTCTTATTTAAAGTTTGATTTTCACAAAGAATCAAAATAAAGAAAACATTAGTGAATACCTTAAGAAAAATTCAAATATTGTTTAAAAAAAGACACTAATTGAAAGACTTGCTCATATATTTAATAATTAGTTTTTTTTTCACAATTTTATTAGTTTAAGAATCTATAACAATGAAAAGAAAAATGATTTTTTGATGGATTCATTTCAGAATGTGTGTAAGAAAAGGAAAAGTTGAAGCAAGAAAAGAAAAAAAAAATGTTCATTTTGTAAACACCTAAAGACAAGAAAAGAGAAAGAAAATTGTGGATCCAAATAACGAAGCTAATACAAAAGAAATAAAATCAGGGTGACCACACTTTCTTTTGTAATAAGGTTTAACATGTAGAGAAAAAATGTATCAAATATCATGTTTGATGTTGATATCGAGAGATAAAGTCGAGGTTGTACCCGAACACATTAAATGTTTGCAACTAAAGTGCAATATACTAGGGAATGACTTTTATGTCGTCTCTCAAGGATCAATTTTTGATTTTGTCATAGGATCAAACAAGTAGTAGGGGTTTTTTGAACAAATTTGTGAACTGAAATCAATAGTGTAATTAACTTAGACTAAACAGTAATTAAAAACAGGTTGACCACTAGTTCAATTGCAATGTTTCTAATCTTTGATTAACAATAATTATCTACTCCTCTCACCCCTAATCGAAGACGAATTATCCAACTACGTGAAGGTTAATCTGGTCTTCAAAAATGTGAATTAAGTAAACACAATGTATATGTCTAATCAATTCTGCACACACAGATTAATCTGCATCTGTGCTTGCAATTAGGTACACGCATAGTTGCCTAATTCGTGTAAATTTGATGTCGAGGTCATACTCGATCAAAATAAATGTTTGCAATTAAATTGCAGTATACTAGGGAATGACTCCTAGGTCATCTCTCAAGGACCAATTTTTGGTTCTGTAATAGGATCAAACATGTAGTGGGGGGAGGGGGGCTGAACATATTTGTGAATAGAAATCGGCAGCGTTATTAACTTAGACTAAACAATAATTAAAAACAGGTTGGTCACTAGTTTAAATGCAATATTTCCAATCCCCAAATAGCATAATTACCCGCTCCTCTCACCCCTAATCCAACACGAGTTACCCAACTAAGCGAAAGTTAATCCGATCTTCAAAAATGTGAATTAAGAAAACACAATGCATATATCTAATCAATTATGCACACATAGATTAATCAACTAAGCGGAGATTAAACACGAATTAAGGAACTAAGCGTGTACCCAATTGCAAGCAACAATGCAGATTAAGCATTATGCAAGGTATGAGAAATAGAATCACAACAACAATGTGCAGTAATCTCATGGAAATGTTGCAATCTCATTAATGTCCAACCAAAAGATTTAAGTTACCATTAGAATGAGTTCAACACAACAAAATCAAATTCTAATCATCATAAGAAAAACGAAATGCAGAAATTAAGCAGGTGGTAATACGAAAATGAAAGGGAAAACGAAACAACAACACAACAACAACAATAAAACACAAGTGTAGAACAAAATAGTAAGATCAGTAACACGAAATTCAATTTAATCTCAAAACAAATTCATAAATAAAGGAACAAACAAAAGAGGAAAACGAAAAGACCAAACCTAATGGAGAGCTCTGTTCTACGTTCTACAACATCTCAAAAACGAAAATAGAATGAATGAGAGTAGCCTATGTCATGGGTACTAAACCTTATTAGGTCCCTAGTTAGCCCCAAAATTGGGCTTTACCTAATTGACCAAAAATAGGCCCAAATGTGCAAGTTTGCCCAAAATTACAATAAAACAAAGTCTGGTCCAAAATAAAAACGAAATTAAAATACAATGCTAATGTGGAAATTAGAAAATGATGTGACAACTCTCTTTATGTCCAAAAATATTCTATGACTTTGGGTTCACATTGATGAATTACACTAATGAACCATTTATTATGGCTAGTCATGCAAGACAAATATTCTATGTAAATGATCCAACAAATCAAAAAGGGTAAGTGGTATTGGAAGGAAAAAACATGCACGAATATGATGATGAAGATTCTCTTGATATACTTAAGACAACATCTTTTGCACCAAGACCCATTGAAGACAAGGTGGATGACGTAGCCAATAACATCCACACAATTCGAAGTGGTCACAATGAAGGGATCTAAGAGAAAAATATATCTTAATAGGTTTTTCTATTATTTTTTATAGCCTTTACAATTTGTTGTATTTATCATATTTGATGTAGTACTAACATTGTATTTTCCAGGTATGTCGAGCTTGGGATCAAGATCAGGAAAGAGCGAACGTGGTTGATTTATGACACGATTGCCTGATGTGACATCTTGACACGTTGCCACAAAGAGGATACATGTTGAGATTAATCCGAGATCAGGTCTGCCTTCAAGGCCAGATGCTGAGAAGTTGAGGAGTTATCTGGGTATTGATGAAGGTTGAAAAACAGTTATTTTCATATGTCATTTTAGACCAAATTACTCCTTTTACTATTTAGAATCAGCTTAGAATAAAGCAAAACTCAATAAATGAGTCTATAGAGAGTCAAAAGCTATTTTTAGCGATATTATGCTTGTTTTGCATTGTTTTGTAGCATTTTTGAGAAAGTGAAGAATGGAGTTGAAGATAAAGGTCGTAGACTCAAGAAAAGAGAAGAAAATTGAAGAGTTGAAGAGTCGACGTACCGCCCGGCGGCAAATTACACCGTCGGGCGGTCTAGGGCGAGGAGAAGGCACCTGGCGTGGACGTTGGGCGGATTTGCGATTAGAGGCAAACCGCCGGGCGGTAGACCCCTGCCGCCGAGCGGTAGTGCGATTTGAGGAAAACCGCCGAGCGGAACAAATGTGGCGTCAGGTGGTTGTCTGCTGGGCTTGGGCCTGTTTTCTGTTGCGCTCCTCACTTATAAATAGCCCTATTGCGAGTTTAGATGCATTCTTTTGACAGAAGGGGGCGGCCAGACCTAATTTCAATCTCTGGAGAGGATCTCTTGGATGCTTAGGCTCCTTTTCATCTTATCTAGGGTTTGCTTTTCCATTCTTCATCCATTTTTCATCTAGATTCACCATGACAATGGTGAACTAAACCCTATTGTTGTTGGGGGAAACAATGTAATCTTTTGAAACTCTCTTTTATTGAAACTCTTGTTTATTTATATGGTTTCCATATGCTTTGATTATTAATTGTTGGGTTCTCATCTATGCTTAATGCTTTTATCGTTTAACTCATTCGATAATTGTTGTTTGTCTTTATTGATATGGGGACGTAAAGTAATGTCATGAACTGGTGAGTAATTCCTTGATTAAGCAATACCACCTAGGGATAGGGGTAGGACGATCAATTGTTTTTCACTTCTGCTCTTTAATGCTTTATTAATTGCTAGGGGAGGCTAGGGATAGCAAGCTAATAATTAGTAATAGGCTCTTTTCACCGAGGGATCGGGTTAAGGGTAGGCTAAGAAATTTGCATGACAATTAGTTAATCAAGCTAATAAATCAAGAGGAGTAAATAAGAGAGAGCGGATAAGATGAAATTGTAAACCCCCAACAACTCCATTCATCCATTGCTTTCTTCTCGTCAATTGAATCAATCTCTTTTGCATGTTTATATTTTGTTCTCATACTCAATTAATTAATTTTTATTTTCAAGTCTTACGATTTTAATTCACACGAACGATAAGGCCTTTTGAGTGTCTTGGGAAAACGATACTTGGACTTACCATTTATTATTACTTGATACGATTTGGTACGCTTGCCAATCCGTTAACAGGTATGTTAGCAAACACCCATGTTTTTATTGTTCTTGCAACTGGGGATGACGTCCTAGAGGTCGACAAGAACCTACTATGGCAGGACATTCATGTATGTATACTTAAAAGAAGAATTTTATATAGTGTTTACGTTGTTCTTATTATGTCATTAACATGTTCTTTATTTTGAACAACAACATTTTGATATTCCAAAAACTAGTCAAATTAGAAAAAGAGTGTTCTCCCATATACCGATCAGATGAAGGGATTTCAAGATAAGGATGACACGTCTATATTCTTTGGAGACAGACAAGATGATTCTCCTTGTGCAAATTACAAAATAACTGAAGAGTAGTGGATGCAGTTTCATGCATCTATAGAGCTAGGGAGTGGCAGGTTTGTTTCTTAACAAATTTCTAAAGTTAGATAATGCATTTAATTGTGATTTCACACTTATGAATATACATGGTTTGTCAAGGTAAAAGGTTAGCTGCCCAAGAAAAACACAGGCTAAATAATGCACCACACGTGTTATCACGAGGTGGTTATGCATTACTTGAGAGAAAAATGAGAAAGAGTCGAGCATAGGCCTTAAGACTTGAGTCCCTCAACCTAGAACCTGCACCTGCTAGGTACGAGATGTGGAAGGATGCTCGGACTAAGTCTAATGGGAACATGACATCCTCCTCAGCTGCCTTGACCTCACAAAGAATTGTAAGTACAAATTCTAAACATTGATTGATTGTGTATTCATATCCCATGTGTTTTTATGTAACAAAGTTCTTTGTTATATTCAGGATGATTTGGTTGAGCAACAAACTTAGGGTTCCTTTCTTGGCCAAGGTAGGGATGACATTCTAACAACGACAATTGGAAAGCTAGAGCACAACAGTCGTGTGCGTGGGGTTGGAGGGGTGATTGATTTTCGTGACTACTTTGGCCCTACACAAAAGAGCACTGAATCCATGAATCAGGAGGCATTGAGGAAGATGGATCTTTAGTGGGAGGAAAGGCTCAACCAAAGCATGAGATCTTTGGAGCAACGATTCATGTTGATAGGGGGAGCACACTGTTAGCTAAATGATAGCGGTTGAAAAACTGTTATTTTCATACTTAATTTTGATATTAAATCACACCCTTTATGGCTTAAAATTAGCTTGAAATCATGCATTTTTCTTAAGTTAAAGAATAAGAGAGTCAAAGTTGGTTTTCTTGGTTTTATGCTTGGTTTCTCTTGATTTTGTAGGTTTTTGGAATGAATTGAAAGAAAGGTTGAAGATCAAACGGTTGCAATGCAGAAAAGTCAACCAGAACGCAGAAAAGTCAACCAGTCAACCAGAAAATTCAACCAGTTGACTAGAATGCTGAAAGTTTACCAGAGCATTGTTTTCTACTACAGTGAGCGCTGAGCGGTGGTGCTGAGCACCAGAATGGACCGCTGAGCGGTCTGGCGATTAGAGGGAAACTGTTGAGTGCCATTTTTGAGCGCTGACCACTGGGGACGCGGGCTTGAACCTGTTTTCTACTATTTTTATTATCTGTTTGGGCCTAGACTTGTTTTCTGTTATTTTTATATCCTAGTTAAAGACTTGGACACCCTAGGGTTTGTAATCTCTTGGCAGGCAGAGACGTCCAGAGCAATTCTAAACTCCTTGGAGGCAGTTCCTTGGTTGCTTAGGCTCCAACCTACCAAATTTAGGGTTTACTCTTCCATTCTTTCATTTAATTCCATCTAGTTTCACCATGTCTATGGTGAACTAAACCCTTTGTTGTTGGGGAACAATGTAATCTTTTGAAAGTCTCTTATATTGAAATTCTTATTCTATTCATGTGCTTGCATATGCTTATATTATCAATTGTTGGGTTTCTTATCAATACTTAATGCTTTTATCGTTTAACTTATTCAGTAAATGATATTTTCCTTTTTCGATACGGGAACGTACGGGAAAGTCATGAACTGATGGGGAATTCCTTGATTAAGAAATAATGCTTAGAGATAGGGGTAGGACGATCAATTGTATTTTGCTTCTGTGATTAATGCATTGCTAATTACTCAGGGAGACTAGAGATAGTAAACTAGTAATTAGTAGTAGGCTCTTTTCGCCGAGGAATCGGGTTTAGGTTAGACTAAGAAAGTTTGCATGACAATATGATAATAAAGCGAATTAAATAAGAAAAGTAGATATAAGAGGGTGGATAAGATGAAATTGTATACCCCAACAACTCTGTTTATCCATATCTTTTCCTTGCCAATTGATTCATTTGCATTTGCATGTTTATTTTTGTTCTTTGCATTAAACACCTAAATTTAATTTTTTCTCAAGTCTTACGCGATCAATTTACATGCAAGTAAAGGCCTAGGAGTCCTTTGGGAAAATGATACTCGGACTTACCCGTTTTATATTACTTGATGACGATCTGATACACTTGTCAGGGGCTTAACACTAAACCCAATCCTTGTGATATTTTTTTTGGTGATGACAACACATTGTTAATAAAAACACATGTATATGAACTTTGTATTGTGTTATATGTATTGATGCTTAATGTGAAATTTGCACATGTATATTGTGATTATCACATTTAATATATTGTGGTGATTGATGCATACTACAGTGTTTGTAAAGCGATCATATTTGTGTATGCACAATATATGTTTTAGAAATAGAAAAACCACATGCACAAAAGCATGACTTAATCGATTAAAGTGTTGTGATAATCAATTAAGGTCATTAGACAACTTGAGTTTTAAATTGTGGTAAATCGACTAAAACTCGTGTGTTTGCACTTATTTTTTTTTCAATTGTGTATGATGAGTTTTAGAAAGAAAAGTTTTCAAAAATCTGTTAAGTGTTGAAGCTCAATCGGTTACATGAATTATGGATTCAATTAAGTCTTTTAAGATTTGAAAATTGTTTCATGCTTGTCATAATTGTTTCAACGGTCATAATTTTAAATGTGTTGAGTAAGTATTTAATGAAAATCGATTACATTAATTGAACATTTAATTATGTGCTTTGACTATTGTTAATCTGTTACAAGTGTTTGATGTAACCGATTACATTAAGAGAGTAACTGATTGAATTGTGTCAGAATTGACAAAAACTATATATAGACTCATTGATTGAATTTTTGTAAGACAGTTGAGATTAACACTTTCATATCTTATTCATATACATTTGAGAAGTTTTACAGAGGTGATCAAAGGCTCCAAGAAACAAGATCTTGAAGTGGTTTACTATTCTTGAAGATTTCTTGAGAGGCAAACTTGACTGGATTGAAGAGACTGATCGTTCTGCACAATTGAGGTGCTTGTTGTTTGATCAGAAGGAGAAGATTCGCAAACTTTGTGTTGTTGTTCCTATGCTTGTTTCTAGGAAGAAGAACGAGGAGTTCTTATACTTTGAGAGGGTTCTCAAAGGGGTGACTACAGGAGAGGATTGTTCTTGTTGTAGGTTTTTGTATTTGGCTATATTATATTAGTGAGTTAGAGAGGTTGTTTACATTTTGACAGTGTTGAGATTGTTGATAGGAGAAACACAGGTTTAGCTTAACCCACAATCTCAATAATATCTGTTTTTGATTATGACAACACATGACTAATAACACATGTGTGATCTGTGTTACATGTTCTATGTTTACATGTTATATGCTTTTTATCATTGTGTTAAATATGTTTTAAGCATATTTGGGAACATGTTTGTGTTGTTCATTGCATATCACTATGTTAAATATGTGATTTTATATGTGATTGCATGACATATGTTAATGGGAAAGGAAAACCACAAGCACTTATGTTGAACTTTAAATGTGTGGCAAAACAGCAGTTTTAAGTCGATTTCATTATGGGGTGAATCGATTAAAACTCGTGTCTTTGCACAAACTATTTTCAAGTGTGCTGTGAGATTTTTCAATGAGAAAAGTTTTCCAAAACATGCTTAACATTGTTGCATAATCGATTGTATGCGTACTGTATTCGATTAAGTCTGTTATTGTTTTGAAATTCTGTCAATGCTTGACATAACTGTCTAACGGTCATATTTTTAATTGTGTTGACCAAGCATTAAATGATAGTCGACTGCATTAATTGCACATTCAATTAATTGTTGTGTTTGTTGCTAACTATTATCACAAAATTTTTTATATTCGATTATATTAGTAGCTTAGTCGATTAAAATGTGTCTATGATGTGTTATTCTATAAATTGACGCGAATTTGAATTCTGTAAGAACTTTTATGATTCTAACATTTTCATATCTTTTGCAGAAAGTTGTGGTCTTACAGAAAGAGAGAAAAAGCTCCAAGAAATAAGATTGACCGTGGTGATCAACAACTTGTGATTTCTTGAAGAGCAAGACTGTTGCATTTTCAAAGGTTGATCAATCTGCACATTTGGGTGTTATTGCGCGATCCGATTCTAAAATCTTTTGAAGATTGGTTTGAGGTTCCTTGTTGTGATTACCAAGAAGAACTGGTGTGTTCTTTAATTTGAGAGTGTCTCAAAGGATTTAAATGACAGGAGAGGGGATTATTGTTGTTGGTCTAGTTGTGTATTGCCTATATTTTGATTAGAGGGTTAGAGAGGTGTTTTACATTTTTAACGTGAGGTCTTATGTAGAACCTTGTTGTAAAAACCTTGATCATTATAGCGCATTTGCTTCCCGTGATTGGAAGGACATTGGATATAGGCAGGTTGGTCGAACCAACATAAAAACGCAGTGTTTGAATCTTCTGATCCCTACTCTTTTACATTTAATCGACTTCTTTCTGTATTCATTCAATTAAGTTTCTGTTGCACTGAAAATATTTTCCCTTGCGTTTCAAGAAAAGACTAAAGGTATCTATTTTTGTGAAAAAAGATTTTAAAAGCTTTTGTTTTTATACTTCACCAACTCACCCCCTTCTTGGTGTGAGAAATTGAGCCATTCTATTTTAACACATAGTGTGGTCACTGTAAAAGTTCATATCTCTATAGTGCAATTGGCTTTCAATCTCAGGTTGATTGAAAGGACAATGGATGTAGACATTGAGGCCGAACCAGTATAAAAATCAGAGTTTGATTTTTCTTCCCCCTACCTCTTTGCATTACTCGATTACGTATTGTCTTTAATTGATTACACATACTGTTACATTGCACACATATTGCTTACTATCCAAGAAAGGTTTAAAGAACCATACCTTTTGCGAAAAAGATTTCAAAAGAGATTATTTTTATAAAACACTAATTCACCCCCTCTTGGTATTGATAAACAAAGCTCATCTATTCTAACAAAAAAAAAATCCAAAGAGCGCTTGAAGAAAAGTTGCATTTCGTGACCCAGGGCACCATGGGGTTGCCCACTGAAGCTCTAACAACACCTTGAGTGAGCACAAGATGATCATGCTCTGTTGTAGACCTTATTTAGTATAGTGGCCAATATGAGCTTTTGGTTGATGGGGATCCCCCAAACGTAGTGGCTGTCGGACGAGTTCTTGAAGGAGGACAGACTGTTCATGGTGCTCCCTTACTATCCAAGAATGGTTTAAAGAACCAAACCTTTTGCGAAAAAGATTTCAAAAGAGATTATTTTTATAAAACACCAATTCACCTCCTCTTGGTGTTGAGAAACAAAGATCATCTATTCTAACAAAAAAATAAATCCAAAGAGCGCTTGAAGAAAAGTTGCATTCCATGACTTAGGGCACCACGGGGTTTCCCACTGAAGCTCTAACAACACCTTGGGCGAGCACAAGAGGATCATGCTCTGTTGTAGACCTTATTGAGTATAGTGGTCAATATGAGCTTTTGGTTGATGGGGATCCCCCACGCGTAGTGGTTGTCGGACGAGTTCTTGAAGGAGGACAGACTGTTCATGGTGCTCCCTTATTACCCCACCACGCGCGTGTGACGATTGACAAAGTTCGTGATCCCCAAGGTCAGGTGCTTGTACCGACTTCAAAAATTTATTTTGTGGGGGAGTGATGGGTGTCACACCCCATACAAATTTAATGTGCATAAAGAATGCAGTATAGACTAGGAAGTGACTCCTAGGTCGTCTCTCAAGGACCAAATTGTGGTTCGAGAATCAGGTCAAACATGAAGTGAGGGGGGGTTTGTGAAAGATTTTTTTGACTGCGGATGAATTAAATTAAAACACGGATGCAAACAAAAATGTAAACATAAATGTAAAAACAGAACCAAATACAGAATAAAAGCGGTTGGTCATTAACTCAATTACTATGCTTCCAATCACAAATTACGACAATTGCACACAACTCCAATCCAAATCCAACTCGAATCACCCAACTAAGCGAAGGCTAATCCGGTCTTCAGAATTGCAAACGAAGTAAATGCAATGCTCAAATCCAATCAGTCATTCACCCTACAGTCTAATCAACTAAGCGAAGATTAAACACCGATTAGGCAACTAAGCGTATACTCAATCGCAAGCACAAAACAGATTAAATATTGAGCCAAATCAGAGGAGCAACATGGCAATTAAAGTGCAGATGTCTCATGAATAAATTACTCTAACCTCTAATCTAGCACAACTAACTGACGAAGCGAAGGTTAATCATGCTACCATAATCGCGATCTAATCGAACATAATGCATCCATTCCATCCAATGTGTTCTATAGAGTTTGATCAACTAAGCGAAGATACAATCACCAATTGGGCAACTAAGCGTATACCCATTGCAAGAACACAGTCAGATTTCATAAAATGCCAAACAGAGCAGAATAAACATAAGTACAGTCCAAGAAATCTCAAGGAAACAATGTAATATCGCTAATGACAAACCAACTAACTTAAGCTAACATGACAGCTAAATTATCAAAATCAAACAGAACAGACAACATAGTAAATGGAAACAATAAACCGAACAATCCTAAAACAAGATGTGTGAACTAATTAAAATGAAGTGAATAATAAAAAAACACTTGGTGTGGTATTTAAATACATCACTTAAGCTAAGCATAGAAATTCACATTGTGGCTAAAATAAATAAATTATATGCTTAAGCTAACAGAACTTAAATTCAAAAGGGTTGGAACAAGCACCTAAATCTAATTAATCTACCGCTCCATCACCGAAACAACACTAAGAAAAATACGTTAACAGTAAAGTAAAATAAAAAGAATAAGTTGTTAAACTCACCGGTCCAAGCGTGAATAAAAGGTAACCAAAACCTATTGGAGAACATGACAACAACTCCTTCTAATGAAATGAAATGAAATTACGTGTGCTCGTCTTCCTAAAATAAAACAACCTCTCGTGTGCGCGTTTAGCTGAATGGAGATAAGCCTTCTCCTTCTAGAACATCACAGCGCACCCCCAAATAAAATCAAAGCACCGAATAAAGATGTAAACAACGTGCACAAAAGGAAATTGAAAACAACGTCATAATGTCCTCTTCTAAAATGAAGAAAAATGTGCTTCTAAATTGAAAACAAGATCAACAAGTATGCCTCTTCTTCAGCAAAAGAAATACATCAAAATGCACACCGCTTCAACCATAACCTTCCATTCTCTTTGCAACCAGCAATGTTCAATTCTCAAGCAATGAAAATAAAAATATATCCCTCCTGGTGGCGATTGTCTGCAGTAATAAATATCAAACCTGTGTCTCCTCTCCTGTTGGATCCGTGGTCACCAAGCTTGTTGGACCGCTTCAAAATTGTCGCTTCACGTCCATTCTCTCCAAGGGCACACCAAAAGCCCATCATTCTCCTCATTCTCTGTTGGCAGTTGTAGCTTTAATTGAATAAGCAAAGTCATCTCCTTCACGTGAAGAGTTTTCTTCTGCTGGACCGCTCCTCTTCAAAGCTGCACGTGTCTCTTTAATTTGTTGGGCCGAGGACGTGAGCCCCTTAAGCAACTGGATGAAGAAAATGAATGGGCTACAACTGTTTTTTTTTTCTTTTAACTTGCTGCCCATTTTTCTTACTTGCAGCGTGTGTGCTTTTTATCAATAACGTACAACCTTTTTTATTGTGCTGGACGTCACTTTTTTTATGCAGCCCGTGTGCCATTTTGCTTCTTCTCTGGATGTGAGTTTACACACTTCTTTAATTCAATGTAAAATGTGCTCAGAAAGAAAATGAATTGCGCTTCTCAAAAAATTCTGTCATGCTGTAACGTGAGCTGTATGCTTCATTCCAGCATCGCTCCAACAAAGTGGGTGCATTTTTCTTAAAGAAATGAATCCGCGCAAGTTGCTTCTGGGCCATGGCATATTCTAATTGAATTCTGCCCTTTTACCTTTTTGCTGTACGTCTTACGTGTGCTGCTTGCATTGAAAACAAAGTGGAATTCGTCTTCTTCCATAAGCAAAGAGTAAAGTAGAGTTGTGTGCTTTCTTTTCCTTTGGACCGTGACACACCTCACCACTTTTTTCTAATTGAATCAATGAAATGTGCCTTTGTAACGCTACATCCTAGCAGCTCCCTTCTTCCAGCGTTTTTCTTTTTTTTTTTCTTTTTCTAAGCAATTGAAAGTTGTGCTTCTTCCAAGGAGAGCGGATGTCCATGTGTGCTTCTTCTGCCACCAAGAAAATTTATCCAAGCATTTCTCCGTTACAGCTGTGTGCTTCCACGTGCAAGACGAATCAACACTTGCTTTTTTTATTGGAGCCTTTTTTGTTTCCTTCAAATGTCTCAAATTGTATTTCCAAAATATTTTTTACAATCAATAATGAAAATAATAAGCTGAGATAATTTAAATTAGTTAAAATAAGAATTTCTGATCAAATTAAGCACAATTAGCAAAAATGGAAAAATACTAGACATTCAAGCATAATTCCCTGATTAAATTCGGTACAATAAGCTAAGTGAAGTGAAGAAAATATTGACTCATCAGGGAGGCCATAGGAACATTTATAGCTTGGCCTAAAGCATTAATCATGTCACGTATTGCCACAACTCATATATTATATTTTTATTATTAGTATTTCTAGCTAAATTTATAAATATTGCTTTGATAACTTTGAAAATCTTAATTTCAGTTCATGCGTCCTCATAAGCATCCCATGCATGAGACAGTCTTAGATGAAGATGATGACATGGCTGAAGCGAAGGATGATCCTCTAACAAAGCTCATGACAAAATTACCCTAGTTGTGCAAAGAACTAGTAGAATTGTATTGGGATATGAGAGTATTTGGCCTCCAGTGCCATGTGCCAGTATATATAACATTAAATGATGCACTGGAGGTCATTGGGGGAGACAGGATGTTGAATATTTCAATCCTTCAACTATGATGCATGTAAGATAGTCAATTTTGTCTTCCACATTAGTTATATTTAGATTGTTAGTTTCTAACAACTTAACTTTGTTGTTATAGGTACATGGACACAATCATTATGGACTAAGGTCGGTCTTCCATGTATGGATTTGTTGAACCTCAGACCATTCAACCTTCTGGTAACACACTTGAGACCAAACAAAATTATTTTCAAAAATGGATGGCAGAGTAAAATAGAGACATATACCTTGCAGCATACATTGATGTGCATGTGTTGCCAAATCTAAAATTAGATTAAAATTTACTTAATTAGTCTTCTAACTATTTATATTTCATGATAGGTCTCATTGGCAACTCAAGGTCATCATTCCCAAACAATGAAAAATTTTATTGTTTTCTTCGTTGCCTAGGAGGATGAAAAATAACTTGAAAAACATGCTTCAAGGGTAAGTGTTTCTCTTTTTATGTTTGGAATTCACATTGACCTTAAATTTTTATATCAATATAATTATATTGATGGGTAAACCCCTTTCAATCTATGGGTTAATATTAATATTAATTATTATTACCCCCTTTCAATCTAAATAGAGTTATGGGTAAACCCTAAGGTCAACTAGTTCAAATCCTATATCCAAAGGTTGTAAGTCATTTATAATTCTTATTCATTTTCTATGTTATTGTATGATCTACATGTGTGACTATTTAGTTGGTCATTTGAGTGTAACAAGTAGCCAGATTCATGAGAATATGACTAATATGTTATGTCTTGGATTGAAACCATCATTAGAGCTAACATTACAGATGATTGAACTGAGGTAATGATGTTTACCTTCAATACATTACAAATCAAATTTAGCTTTAAATATATCCAAACATAATGAATTTTTCTTCATTTTGCAACGCTTCAAGCATACATCTCGTATATTAGAGGAGACAATTAAGAATGCAAAGATGGACTTCAGACCCATGCCAATGCCTTTAGGAAGACTTTTATTGTTGTTGAACATTATTTAGCTTTAGTTTAAGTTTTGGAAATTTTTTTAGATTGTTTAGTATCCTGTTAACTTGAAACACATAGAATATATTATATTTTGATGTGCTGGGATCATTTTATGTGTTTCAAATGTGGTTTTATTGTAAAAATAAATTTATTTTAGAAAAAACACAACTTGGATGTCGGTTAGTGCAAATCTGACATCTATGGACGTCCATCAGTACACTGTCCAACCTCATCTTCCTTCCAATGGCGATCCAGGGATCTTGTCGCTCAACGCGAGGCAGTGTGCGCTCAGCGCTGATAGACGTCGGACATGGGGGGATCCGACGTTAACTTCGACGTCCATTGTGGTGCTGCCTGGTAACGGTTTAAAACACCGTTATTTGTTATGTAATTTTGATATTAAAAGCACCTTTTTTCACTTAGAAACTTGCTTGGACTCATTCTTTTTCAATAAATTGTGTGAATAAGAGAGTTGAGGTTGATTTCAATGATTTTGTGACTAATTCCCCTTGTTTTGATAGAGATTAAGGTAATACTGGAAGAAGAGATGAAGAACCAAGAAGATAGAGCTTAGAAGGGGTCAAAAAGGCACCACAAGGAGGGAAAACACGAAGTCCGAGCGTCTAGAAGTGCATCTTAAGCGAGCAGAATCGATGTCCGTCGCCCGGGCAGTGGCCTTCGTCGCTCGGGCGATAGGGCTTCGTAGCTTGGGTGGCCATTTTAAACGCCCAGGCCTTACATGAGGGTCAATTCTCGCCCAGGTGGCCTCCTTCGACACTTGGGCGACGATTTTAGTGGACTGGCCCCTATTTCTGCTCCGTTTTGATTCTTTTGGACCGGACCTTGCTCTAGAATGCCTCTAACACTATTTAAAGGACCTTGGGGCTCTAGGTTTTCCATCCATGGCAGAGAAGACCATAGCAATACACTCTTTTCCCAATTCTTAGGCTTCAATTCTCATTCTTTCTTCCATTGTTCATAGACTTTCCCTATGTCTATGGGGAACTAATTTCTATTTGTATTTGGGGAATGATGTAACCTTTTAAACTCTCATGTATCTGAATTGATTCTTAATTACATATGCTTTTTCATTAATGGTTAGAGTAATTCATCTGTTTCTATTCTGGCATATACAATAACATTATCTATGAATTGCATGAGTGCTAGGAGGTTCCTTTCAATTCAGGTTCTTGTTGAATTACTCCTAAGGGTTATATTTCTCAGGGGGTGAGGGTATGAGTCTTAGTCGTCTTAACCTCTTAATCTTCACATCTTTTTACCAGGAATTCTAGGAATTGTATGAACTGGTAATTAGGGACAGACTTATTTACCGAGGGATCGGGTTTAAGTGATTTAGTGAGGGACGTTGGCATTAATGCATAAAGAAGAATTCTTATATACATGAGAGGGAACTTGGTGAAATCTAACCCCAACAACATATCCATCTCATATAAATCAACCTCCGTTCATCTCTATGCTCCTTTGCCATTGATCAATTACATCTTTATTTTATTTATTATTTTTGCACCGCAAACCCATTATCTCTTTTATTTTAAGTCTTAATTAATCTTGTTTTCACACAATTGTTCAGCACCGAGAGTCCTCTGGGATACATTAATTGGTCTTAACATTTTATATTACTTGTGCGACTCGGTACACTAGTCAATTTGCCCCAAAACAGCCGATGTCTATTGATGTCCGATGAGTGATCTGACGTCCGATGAGTGATCCAACATCCAATTGACAACACCCAATATGATGTTCAGTGGTATCAAACATAAAAAACCCAAAATCATAGACGTTAACAGCCTTTTTTGCAGTAGTGTGTTTGGCTGCCTATACATAATTTTGTAATCTGTTGTGGGACTTATAGGGGCAGTTTTAAGCCAACTTTTGACAGCTGTTGTAGTAGTTTGTTTTTAAATAGTTTGTTGGTATTTCCTAGTTAGTAATTAAAATATAACCTGGTAGTCATGCATGTGCATTGGATTAACATGCGGTTTAACATGTTTGGGCTGTTCAAGCCAAGATTCTAGAGTTGTATTGCTGTAGCTAGTTTTAGTTTTCAATGTTTATGATTAGTTGCCCATTTTTGTTAGGTACTTAAGCAAACTGCTCAATGTCTTTTTGTTGTCTTAATAGGGAATTTGAACACATTTTGAAGTGAAAGAAACTATTAAAGTGTAATGCAAATTCTAGACGAATGTAGAAGCTCCTTACGTAGAAGAATTGAAATGTAATACAAGTTCTAGAATATTGTAGAAAAGCCTAAGTTAGAAAGAAAAATCAAGAATAGTCTACAAATGTGAAAATATGGAACATTCCACATAAGTTATATGGCTAGTATGTTCTAGAATACTCTATGGGTCTATAAATACCCATGAACTCTACCATTTGAATAATGTAGACAACATCTACCATTTAATGAAAGAAGCCAACATCTACAACTACTAAGACAACAACAAAACTTCTTCCAATTACTACTTCTACATTCTACAATCTCCATATTTTCTCTACATTTTCTCTACCTCATCAACTACTCCTTTCACAACCTTAAAATACTAATAGTGGCATCAAAGCTACATTCAGTCATCTACTGGCCGTAGATAAAATTTCAACTACCTTAAACAAAACTATAACTCCATTTTGTACTACTTCCAAAATATTTTCTCGAATCATGGCTACTACCAATTAATCATAATCAATTCTAGTACCAATTTTCAGAGGAGAAAATTATGATTTTTGGAGTGTCAAAATGAAGATATTCTTTCGCTCTCAAGATTTATGGGACATCATAGAAGAAGGATTCACTATTCCAGAAGACACCTCCACTCTTATTGCAGCTCAAAAGAAGGAGTTGAAGGAAAACAAACAGAAAGATTCAAGGGCTTTATTTATTCTTCGACAAGCAGTTGATGACACAATTTTTCCAAGGATAATTGGTGCCACAAGTGCAAAGCAAGCTTGGAACATTATACAAGAGGAGTTTCAAGGAAGTGATGAGGTACACAATGTTAAACTTCATTATCTAAGACGGGAGTTTGAATTATTAAGAATGAAAGAATCTGAGACCATCAAAGACTATTATTCTAGAGTAAAAGAAATAGTTAGTCAGATGACAGCCTTTGGGAAAAAAATTCTCGACAAAAAAATCGTTGAGAAAATTTTAATTTCTATTCCCCAAAAATATGATGCAATCGCAACTACGATTGAACAAACAAAAGATTTGGCTACATTATCAGTAGCACAACTAATAGGCTCTCTTATGAACAAAGATTGAAAAGACATGAAGAAGACACGGTTTAAAACGCCTTTCAATCAAAACTAAAATTGCGGTTTCAAAAAGAATGTGAAGGAAATAAATGTAGAGGAGAAATTTCTAGAAATAAAGAAAATTATAGAAGCTTATCTATGACTAATCAAGGAAAATATCCTCCATGTTGTTAGCAAAATGATGAAGATGAAGTTTTGATGATGCCTAAATTAAGTCAAGATTTATCAAGATTCATGAAGATCCTTTGAAGACTTATTTTTGTTATGAAAAGCTTTTGTAATAATTGTATTTTATTGTCTAGGACTTAGATTTTCATTGGTTTTGATTCCATATACTTTCATACATTGTAATTAGTGNTAANAGTCAANATCGTACTGTTTTAATCGATTAAAACTAGTATTAATCGATTAAAACAAGTAAAAGCTGAAAACTCAACTTTTGCTCTTTTAATAGATTAAAATTCATTTTAATCTATTAGTTAATCGATTAGCTAATCAATTAAAATTCATTTTAATAGATTAAAAGTGACCGTTGGAGGTTTCAGATTTGAAAACTAGCCGTTGTACTCATTTTAATCGATTAACACTAATATTAATCGATTAAATGNGTTAAATGGTCAGTTACGAAGAATGGAAGAGTTTTTGCTTGAGTCTATTTATAGGCTCTCTTTATCCATCAAAAGCAACTCTTCCCTTGCGCTAAAACACTCA
>NW_014542925.1:1256632-1257972 GCF_000741045.1 Vigna radiata var. radiata | reverse complement strand
TGAGGAAAATAAAAATTTAAAATCAAATTTTGAAACTATTCTTGAAGAGAATAAAAATTTGAAAAATAAAATTTTATTTTCTGAAAAAGGTAAACATATTAGTAGTGATGAATGTGCTCCTTGCAAAAATTTTAAGAAACTACTAAGCAACACAACCTTAGCAGAATGTAGTAAATATAATGAAAATAAGGTTGTTAAAAATAAGTATGTTCCTAAAACTAAAAATAAGCATAATAATAGAACCCGTAGAACATGGGTTGAAAGAGGAACAACTTATAGGAACACAAACTTTATATCATGCTTTTATTGTATGAAAAAGGGTCATACTTCAAATAAATGTAAAATTAAGCATTATGGTGTTCCATGTGGTAGATATATTTGGGTTGTAAAATGATCTCAATTTTTTTTATAACCCAGAGGACAGTGTTTAATTTTTTATATTTATTTAATTATTTATTTATTTATTTTTTTAAAAAAAAGATTTTAGAACTTTTTTTTTGGAAAAACAAATTTTAAGATTTTTTTAAAAAATATTTTAATTTTGGAAAAACAAAATTTGAGAAAATTTTATTCCAAGCATGTTGTCTTTGATAAAATTGTGGACCTTGAGGTAAAACCTCTTGAGTCAGTTGAATCAGATGCAGGTAAGAATGAAGACTTGCAGAAGATAACAAAAGAAGAGAAGAATGATGACAATCCCCAAGACAAAGATCTCAACAAAATATAATTACACAACGAATTTGGAGATATATCAAAATGGGTAAAAATTAGAAGAGATCTATGATTTTTAAAGATCTCTTATGATTGCATTTTTTTCATTTTGTGCCTTTTCGTGCATTTTTGAAAATTAGCCATATTTTTTATGCTTTAAAATTTCTATCTTGTATGGTTCAAAGTATGATTTTTTTTTTCTTTATCCTAAAATTATATGTTTTAAATCTCCTATTCTGTATGTTTGAATAAATATTTAAATTTGAAATATATTAGGCTCATATGCATACATGCTTTTATTAAGGGGGAGTATTATCTTAGGGGGACAACATGAAACACAGCTTTTTAATTATGATCAAAAAGGGGGAGAAAATATCTTAAAGCTTATCGTTATTCACTAATGCCCTTGTCCTTCATGAGTTGTGTTCTTACTCAGATTATTACTAAAAGCTTTAATTCAAAGGAGTTTTTGATCATCATCAAAAAGGGGNAGAATGTTAGCAAAATGATGAAGATGAAGTTTTGATGATGCCCAAATTAAGTCAAGATTTATCAAGATTCATGAAGATCCTTTGAAGACTTATTTTTGTTATGAAAAGCTTTTGTAATAATTGTATTTTATTGTCTAG
>NW_014542925.1:1247760-1255797 GCF_000741045.1 Vigna radiata var. radiata | reverse complement strand
TTTATTATTTGCGTAGTAAGTTAAATTGAGTAGAAATTAAAAGGCACGCGTTTGTTTTAAAAACCCTCTTGGTTTGTTATTCCACGCTAACAATTCCGCTGGAGTCGTTTCTAACACATGTGGCATCTGTAAAAAAACAAGTCAATTGGAAAAAAATTGTTGGCATCATGGAAAACCTCAATGCCACTATTACAAGAACTTTGGTCACATAGAAAAGTATTGCCGAAATCAAAATAAGCATCAACCAAACATTGTGGAAGAAGATAATCAGGAGAAACTCTTATTCTACGCCAATCAAGAATGTCTTGGTGGAGAAGGAAGTTGGTACTTGGATAGTGGATGCAGCAATCACATGGCGAAAGATCAAAGCATCTTCAAAGACATTGATAAATCTGTCGATGTCAAAGTTCGACTAGGAAATGACACCACAGTGGAGTCTCGAGGCAAAGGAACTGTCATGGTAGAGACAAAGAAAGGTACGAAATTCATCAAGGATGTTTTACTAGTTCCTAATCTTAAAGAGAATCTTTTAAGTATTGGCTAAATGATGAAGAATGGATATTCTCTTCACTTTGAGAAAGATACATGCAAAATTTTAAATAGTAAAATGATAGAAATTGGCCAAGTAAAAATGGAGAAGAGAAATACAAGCTTTCTTATAAGCTTCAAACCTGGAACTAATATTGCCATGAAGGTAGAAGTTGATGACTCATGGCTTTGGCATAGGAGATTTGGCCACTTAAACCCACATGCCTTAAAGCTTCTATATCAGAAAAACATGATGAGAGATCTTCCATGCTTGAAGGAGAATAATGAATCATGCGACGAATGTCTCCTCAGAAAACAACACTGAGTACCATTCTCGACAAACAAAGCATGGAGAGCAAAAGACTTATTGGAGTTGATTCATATCGATGTTTGCGGACCAATGAGAACGCCTTCACATAACAACAACAGGTATTTCATCCTCTTCATTGATGACTTCTCTAGAATGACATGGGTCTATTTCTTAAAGGTAAAGTCAAAAGTCTTTGGAGTATTCAAGAAATTTAAGGCCCTTGTTAAGAAGCAAAGTGGAAAATAGATAAAAGTACTCAAAAGTGATCGTGGCAAGGAGTACATATCTCATGAGTTTGACAAAATTCTGTGAAGATGAAGGCATAGAGCGACAACTTACAGTTGCATATACTCCACAACAAAATGGTCAGAGAGAAAGAATCGCACAATTATGGAGATGGCAAGATCAATGCTAAAAGAGAAAAACTTGTCTAACACTTTTCGGGCTGAAGCAATCTACACTACAGTTTACATTCTAAACAAATGTCCAACTAAGGCAGTCCAAGACAAGACTCCTATTGAAGCTTTGAGCGGGAGAAAGCCATCAGCTAAACACCTACGAGTATTTGGGTCTATCTGCTACATACATGTTCTTGATCAAAGGAGGCACAAGCTTGAAGACAAGACTATACGAGGAATATTCTTGGGATATAGCAGACAGTCAAAAGGCTATCGAGTCTACAACCTATCAACAAAAAAGATCATCATCAATCGAGATGTTGAAGTTGATGAAAATGATTCTTAGAATTGGGAAGAAGAAAAAGTTGTTAAAAGCAACATTTTACTTCCAGTGCAACAATCTCAAGAAGAAACTCAAGAAGAAGCAGAAAATTCAGGTACGCTTTCTCCACCTCCACAACAGCAAGATTCTTAACATGAATCTAGTCCAAGAAGAGTAAGATCTTTGGTAGACATATATGAAACTTGCAATGTAACCATGATTGAGCCTAACTGTTATGAAGAAGCATCAAAGCAAGAAGTATGGGTTAAGGCTATGGAAGAAGAGATGAAAATGATTGAGAAGAATAACACTTGGGAACTCGTATATTGCCCTCATGGAAAAGATGTCATAGGAGTGAAATTGATATATAAAACAAAACTTAATCCTGATGGAACTATACAAAGGCACAAAGCAAGATTGGCCGCTAAAGGCTACTCACAACAACCAGGAATAGACTACAATGAGACATTTCCTCCAGTTGCTTGGTAAGATACAATTAGAGTCTTAATAGCTCTTGCAACACAAAAAGCATGGAACATATATCAATTGGATGTCAAATCAGCCTTTAAATGGAGTGCTCGAAGAAGAAATTTATGTTGAACAACCACAAGGCTTCATCAACAAAGGAAATGAAGACAAAGTACTAAGACTTAGAAAAGCATTATATGGCCTGAAGCAAGCACCTTGGGCATGGTATAGCAAGATCGATCAATACTTCATCAATCAAGGATTCAGGAGGAGCAAGAATGAGCCAACACTATATATTAAGACACAAGGTTAGTACCATCTAATTGTCTCTTTATATGTTGATGACCTTATCTATACATGAAACAATATAGAGATGATGAAAGAATTTAAAGAAGATATGATGAAGACATTTGAAATGACTGACCTTGGCTTGATGTACTATTTCCTCGGTATAAAGTTGAAACAACAAAAAGAAGGCATATTTATCTCTCAAAAGAAATATATTGAAGCTCTACTAAAGAAGTTCAAGATGAATGGTTGTAAACCTATCGCTACTCCATTGTGGTAAACGAGAAGCTACCAAAAGATGATGGAGCACAAGAGGCAGATGCATCACGCTACAAAAGTTTAATTGGAAGTCTCCTATATCTCATAATCACACGACTGGAAATTATGTATGCTACAAGTATTCTATCAAGATTCATGCAAAAACCAAGTCAGATTCATTATGGAGTAGGAAAAAGAATTTTGAGATATCTACAAGACACAAAGGAGTTTGGTATATGGTACAAAACCATGCCTAACTCGAGGATAATTGGCTAAACAGATAGTGATTGGGCAGGATCAATGGACGACATGAAGAGTACGTCAGGATACGCTTTCTCACTAGGATAAGGTATTTTATCTTGGGCATCAAAGAAGCAAGCAACCATGACACAATCAACAACAGAAGTAGAGTATGTAGTAGCTGCTGAAACCACGAGTCAAGCAATATGGCTACGAAGAATACTTGAAGAAATGGGTGAACCACAAGATGGACCGACTATTATTTATTGCGACAACAAATCGGCAATAGCAATAGCAAAAGTCCAGTCCATCATCAAAGAACAAAACATATAGCCATTAAATATCACTTCATTCGAGATGAAGAGACAACTAAACAAATTTGACTCGAGTACTACCCAACAGAAGACCAAACTGTAGATATCTTTACGAAGGCATTACCACGACCAATATTTAAACTACTACGCACTATGCTTGGAGATAGTGAATTTGCATTAAGGAGGAGTATTAAAGTGTAATGCAAATTCTAGGAGAATGTAGAAGCTCCTTACATAGAAGAATTTAAATGTAATACAAGTTCTAGAATATTGTAGAAAAGCCTAAGATAGGAAAAAAATCAAGAATAGTCTACATATGTGAAAATATAGAACATTCCACATAAGTTATGGCTAGTATGTTCTAGAATATTCTATGGGTCTATAAATACCCATGAACCCTACCATTTGAATAATGTAGACAACATCTACCATTTGATGAAAGAAGCCAACATCTACAATAACTAAGACAACTACAACACTTCTTCCAACAACTACTTCTACATTGTGCTATCTCCATATTTTCTCTACATTTTCTCTACCTCATCAACTACTCCTTTCACAACCTTAAAATACTAACAGAAACGCATCATGCTATATTTTGGTGGATTTGATTTTTTACTTATAATCAACTTTCAAAATGAAAATTTTAAACTAAACTATGTAAATTGTTTCACCCAATGATCCTCTATATAACTCCTTGCATGTTCGTGACATTTGGTGACACCAGCCATTCATCTCTTCTCACTCTTTTGAGAAGAACAAAACAATGTCAGAGTCATATATCTACGAAAGCATAAGGCCAGTGAGAATGATCCTTACTCTACCAGGGAAAAAAATATTGGCGTCGGGTATACAAAACAAGACAATTGCTGATAGTTTCACACTGCAAAAAATAATGGATGTGTTGCATAATGGAGACAGAGACAAGAATGGTTGTTACAACAACGATGAACTCGAGCAAGCTCTTAGAAACTTAGGTGCCTACTTCCCTGGTTGGAGAGCCTTTCGTGCCTTTGGAAAAGCCAATGCCAACAACGCCAGTCAAATTAGCGGCGAAGAAGTCGATACTCTTGTGGCTTTGGAAAATAGTTATCCATCATTATTTCATCAAATAATCTATGTGTGTTATGTAATCATATATTATATAATACAGTTTATGTTTGTGCTTTTATATACCCTCATTCCTACATATAAGGTTGAAGATAGATAATAAATCATGATATATACATGATTCATAGCACTCAATACGATTCAGTTATGTGTTAGCTCCCTTACCTAGCTCTTTAAGCCTAAGTTTCCTCCCTTAGAGCACAACAAAACAGCCTCTGTTATGCCTCAATCAATGTCTCTGGCAGAAAAACCTCTAACCTTCACTCGCGCTACCAATAGTTTTTTATTTGATGACTGAGAGCAAGCAACCAAAGTGAAGGGTTTGATTATTAAAAAATATCAGTTCAGTGAAACATTCCATTAAACAAAACTAGTTCACTACAATACCTGCTTCCCAAAAAACCGTAACTCAGCAAATGCAAAGATAAAAATCAAACCCAAAATATAAGTGAGTCAATCCACATATCCTATCAACCATCAAAACAAAAGATTATTCAGTAGTGACACGCAATTAGATTAAGCTTTTTGTTAATTGGACTCTTAATGCAAATATTTGGGTTATATTATATGTATATCCGTATTATTTTTTCTCTGCATTTTAAGTTTTGGTTTTACTGAATTTCTTTTTAAAAGAACTGTCAAAATTTACATCAAACTATATGTATTACACGATGTAAATTTAGGTTGAATAATCTGACACAAATTTTGCTCTATAAATATCCATATATTATACCCATTCACGTGTAAATTATTTCAATGTAGAGATATGTTTCTTTTAGGTGAGGTGAAATATCTGACATCTACGTTAAACTCTTATATGACGTGAATGAGGTATTTATTTATTTTAATTAAAAATGCTAAATAAAATTTATTACAATAAGTAAGTTTACTCCATATATATTTAAAAGGTAAATAGTAGTGTATATAGTAGTGTAACTAATTTATACATAATTTATTTTATTTGAAGTGTAGATAAAAGAGGGTTTACAGCTAATTAATAGTGTCATTCCTTGGACAACGTAGGAATACTTTGCTCGTTTCTGAAAAAGTTGTGAGGATCAACCTTGGTCTTCACGGCAGCCAATCTCTTGAAATTGTTACTGAAATACTTGAGACCCCAAATGCTGGCTTGGTTGTAGCTTGTGTAGTCATTGTTATTCACACCAATGTCAAGGTCTCTGTAATTCAGATATGCAGCTCTCGGAGAGTTTGAAACATAAGGTTCCATATATTTATACAATCTTCTAATCCAATTCACGTGCCTCTGTGATGCTTCGTCCCCTTCCTCTTGCCAAACGACCACATAGTGAATATGAAATATGTATCCAGATCTGTGTGCGAATGGAATTTCAGATTCGGAAATCTTATCCATTCTGCCTCCATAAGGAGCGAATTGAAGCTGAGAATATTGAACCTTATCGTCGTTAAGCCAGCGCCATAACCCTTGTAATCCATCAACAGGAATGGGTTTCCTCAAATAATCAGATTTTCCTTTGTATTTCCCTGAACGAAGTTGAGTTCTGTTAAGCAAAACTTCAGGGGCTTCAAAGCCTGAAGATCCAATCAACACACCATTCGTGAAGACAGCTGAGCCAATCCAACTCGTCTCTGTACAGTCTTTTCTGTCCAAACCCAACTCTGGGAAGTTCTTTTGCATCAGTGGAATAAGTTCTTCTACACCTCCTTGAAACATGGACACAAAATTCGCTTGTAGTGCTAGTTTTCCATGTTGACTTGAATTTGCCCTTGCCAAATCCATCCTAAGAAATATGCGCTCGTCCAATTTATTCGCTACTAGTTGCCACTTTTCAATGATCTCGGTTGCATTTTCTTCCAAAATCCTTTCAACATTGAACACTGTTACAGTTGATGGAACTGGAACTAGTTTTATCTTCCAAGACACGATGACTCCAAAGCTTGCTCCCCCACCTCCTCTGATGGCCCAAAACAGATCCTCACCCATGGCTTTTCTATCAAGAAGATTACCATTCACGTCTATTATGTGAGCATCTATGACATTATCTGCTGCAAGACCGTACTTACGCATCAAGAATCCATAGCCACCTCCACTGATGTGGCCACCAGCGCCCACACTGTAGCATACACCAGCTGGGAACCCTAGTGTTTTGCTTGCCTGACCAATTGTGTAATAAAGTTCACCAAGGGTTGCCCCAACTTGAACCCACGATGTTCGGTTTTCCACGTCAACTTTGATTTCTCGAATGTTTAAGAGGTCAAGAATGACAAATGGAACCTGGGCAACGTATGAGAGACCTTCGTAATCATGGCCTCCGCTTCGAGTTCGAATCTGCAGGCCATGACGTTGGGAACATATTATTGTTGCTTGAATGTGGGAAACAACCAGTGGTGTCACGATGACAAGGGGTTTTCTTGAATCAGAGAATCTAAGATTTTGCATGGTAGCGTCAAGAACAGAGAAATATGAAGAGTTTTTTTGGGTATAAACAACACTGGAGATTGAGTTGGTGTTATGGGGATAACTGTAAAAACATTGAAAAAACTTTTCATCAATATCTGCTGAAGAAAGTGTAAATGAAAATAGAAGAGCAATTAATGCAGCGAAGGTATAATAGCATCTTAGAGACTTCATTTTTCTGGATGGTTTGTTGTTAATATGGAAAGTGAGTTTAAGAGAGTAATGTGGAGTCTCTAATTTATAGTAGTTTGGACATGAGTTAAGTTAACCAAATTCTGGCGTATATAAAAAAAACAAAATAAACTCATGCCTAATTCTGCCCCATGGGTGGAGACAATTCAATTATGTGATGTGGCATGAGACTATTCTACATATTATAGGTGGACAAGTTTCACACGATGACATAATAGGAAAAACAAATGTAGCCGATGACAAACTTGCATTTCGTGTATGGACACGTAATTGACCAGTAGAATGTTGACCTCTTCATTTTGAAAATTACTCATAAAATTGAATAATTATATTTTTAAAATGCTTTTGTTGCTGTCTTAAACTTTCATAATCAAAACAACTTTGTACTCATACTCACCTTTTCTATCCTTTTTTAAATATGAAATATGATATTTTCATAATTCTTGTCTTTTATATATATATATATATATATATATAAATTAACCCTTTATAACAAAATAATAATAATAATAATAATAATAATATCAATTGATATCTCACTGTTATATTACGATTAAATAATTATATACAAATGAAAAAGGTCAGAGTATCATTACTTTCCCACCATTTTGTTCATGTTTTTTTTTTCTTACATTACAGTCATATGCCGGAGAGGTACTGAAATAGTATTTTAAGATTCTTTTGTAGGCATTTATTTTAAGAACAATGTTACAAAATTTATTTAAAAGATGCTACGATTTATAATATATTATTTTATTATTTTATGGTTATAAAAGAAAAATTCACCTAAAAATATTTTTTAGTAGACTGTGGCTTGCACGTAAGGAACTGAGTTAGGAGGTTGAATAATTATTTTTCTTATATACAATATTCAAACTTTAATATTATACTTTTCTCATAAGACCCTAGTCTTTTATCAAACAAAAGATGTTACATCAATGAAATATTTTCTTACAATATGAATTTTATAAGTTCACAGCTGTTATCAAATCATAATCATGGAAAAGTTTTTAAGATAATTTTGTGAACAACTGTTGCTGAATGGTTGAAACTAAATAGTTTTTTAATGTACCAATTAATTTTTAATTTCTATCAAATTCCAAAAACTACAAACACTCAATAAATTTTAAATTATAAAAGCGTGTAAAAAAATTACATGAGATACTTTTGTA
>NW_014542925.1:1241289-1247438 GCF_000741045.1 Vigna radiata var. radiata | reverse complement strand
ATATATATATATATATATATATATATATATATATATATATATATATATATATATATGTATGTATGTATGTATGTAGTGTATGGGATCGGTTGAGTAAGAAGAAGATTGGCCAGAGAAAGGAGGTCGATCGAGAGAGGTAAGGGATAGACCGTTTGAAAGTTGAAGTTAACTTACCAGTACAAAGATCTAACGTGGAGGTAAGGGGCAGAATATGAAGGCGATAATTTCGGATGCAGGTAAGGAAGTTATATTTAGTAGGCGAGATATTTGGGATTATGGGCTGACGGTTGCGAATAAATCGCACTTCAGGGTTACGTCTGTGGCTTATAAATATAGAAAGGATTTGTCAGGTAAAGGACTTTTGATCTAATTACTTTTCACTCTGAATATTATCGTGACCTTGCTGACTTGAGCGTTGGAGTGCTAACCTGCAGGTCACACCCGTTCGGACGTGAAGGGGAACTGTTCGGTTTGAGTTCCATTCCGGGACCTACCTCAGAAACATTTTGGCGCCCACCGTGGGGCCCGACAATTGATCACAACCCGAACACGATAACAATGGCAGGAGAACCAGCTTTACAGCTTTTGCAAGAGATGCAACGACAAATGCAAGAGATGCAGGAGGAAATGGCGGCCATGAGAGCCGGACGAGTTGTGCGACCTAATGAAGAGGGTGGGCGATCCATTCAATCGGTGAATGTAGAAATGCTGAACTCAGAAAGTGACGAGGGGGACAATCCGATAACCCAAGGAGCAGGGAATAGGGGAGAACAGAAGCCAGCCAACGGCGCGAGAGGGGGTAGAGCGAACGGTAGAGGAAGAGGGCGAGGGGAGAGGGGTAGAGGTCGAGATAGAGGGCGCGTGGGGAACTAGAGAACTTTGATGAGATTATTCACAATGAAGAGGAGAGACCGAACGAACACGGAGAGCGGAATCATGATCAAGCTGAAGGACTTCATCCTTTTACACTTCAGGTCATGAGAGCAGTTATACCAGAGAATAAGATGTTGCCCCCTTTGGACAAGTATGGAGGGTCATCGGACCCGATTAAACATCTTCGTTCGTTTGTGGACGCCATGGCTGTGTATTCAACGAATGAATTGGTGTGGTGTCGGGTTTTCTCTTTATCCCTAAAGGAGGAAGCCCTGAATTGGTTTCATTCGCTATCACCGGCGACCATCGATAGTTTCACTACATTAAGGCAGTTGTTCAGTCAACAGTATGCCTCTAGTAAGACCCCGGGAGTGACATACACCGTGCTGGTGAGGATGAGGCAAGGGAAAGATGAATCTCTCAAGATGTTTATGGATCGGTTTAACCGAACCGCTAGACAAGTAAGAAATGCAGATCAAAGGTTGATCGTGGGTGCATTGACCGCAGCTTTAAGACCGGGACTGTTTTGTGATTATTTGCACGCTGAAGAGCCTCAAAGCATGGATGAACTCCAGGATAAACTGATGAGCTTTATCCGAATTGAGGAAGGAAGGGCTCAACATCGGCGAGGAAGGGATGATGGGGAGCCTTCGATGCGGGCAAATAGGGAGAGAGGTGTCAGACGAACGTTTGAGAGAAATATTAGAAGGACCGATCACTGGCGTGGAGACCAAGCCAGAATACAATAGAATACACATCACAACCCATTGAATGCCCCTCGGGCTCGAGTGTTGGAAGAAGCTTTAAGGGCGGACTTGATGACTGTAACCCAAGCGTCCACCCCACCAGGCGCTGATGAAAGCAAATATTGTCTATACCATCAGAACAGGGGACACACGACTGAAGATTGTGTCACGTTAAAAGACAAGTTGGAGACGTTAGTCCAAGCTGGGCATCTCCAGAGGTTCGTCCAGCGTCATCGAGAAAGTTCATCGAGCATGGCCGGACGATCCAACGCAAAGAATGATCTTCCTAGGAAAAATTACTCCCAAAGGTGCAATCAGAGTAGAAGTAGAAGCCCGGACCGCACAGTCAAAGGTGTTATTAATACAATTTCAGGAGGATTTGCTGGAGGCGGTTCAACCTCGGCGGCTAGAAAGAGGCATTTGAGAAGCTTACATAGTGTAAGCCGAACGGGAGAGCCAAAAAGGTCTATGCCTTCAATCACTTTTTCTGATCAAGACTTTCACGCACCGGACGTGGAACAAGACGATCCAATGGTCATAACGGCCATGATCGCTCGGTACCAGGTTGGAAAAGTTTTAGTGGATCAGGGAAGCTCGGCCAATATTTTATATTGGAAGACATTCAGGCGCATGGAGATTTCTGAGGACACTATCATGCCATTTAATGAACAGATTGTAGGGTTCGCTGGGGAAAGAGTAGATACAAGGGGGTATGTGGATCTCAGGACTAGCTTGGGCACAGATAAAAAGGCCAAGGAGATCAAGGTCCGTTTTTTGTTGGTGGAAGCCGAAACCTCATACAATGTACTTTTGTGAAGACCATGTTTAAACGCTTTTGGAGCTATCGTGTCAACCCCTCACTTGACACTAAAGTATCCAACAGATGACGGCATTGTTCATACCGTTCGGGCCGATCAAAAAATGGCCCGAGAATGTTATGTAGCAGGCCTGCGAGTGAAACCAAGGGCATTTGAGCCATCACACAGTAAATCCGAAGTAGCTATGATGGAGTTGGATCCACGATCTCCTTTTGAAGAACGGGTGGAACCGATGGGTGACGTCCGGCCGTTCAACATTGGGGAAAAAGAGGGACAATCCACTATGTTGGGGCGCAACCTTACAATAGAGCATGTTGAGGCGATCGGGGGCGTATTATGGAAAAATAAAGACCTGTTTGCCTGGACAGCTGCAGACATGCCTGGTATCCATCCAGATGTAATTTCTCACAAGTTTTCATTATTTAAGGACGCCCGACCGGTAGTCCAGAAAAAGTAGAGGTTAGGTGAAGAGAAGAGAAGAGCGGTGGATGAAGAGGTGGGGAAGTTATTGGAAGCGGGTTTCATTCGGGAGGTCAAGTACACCACATGGTTATCCAACGTGGTCATGGTGAAAAAATCAAATGGAAAGTGGCGAATGTGTACTGACTTCACTGATTTGAATAAAGCATGCCCAAAGGACACATACCCTCTTCCAAGCATTGATGGTCTGGTGGATGGGGTGTCAGGGTATGAAATCTTGAGCTTTCTAGACGCCTACTCAGGCTACAACCAAATCCCGATGTATCAGCCAGACAGGGAGAAAACATCATTCATTACCGAACGTTCTAACTATTGTTATGATGTGATACCGTTCGGTCTAAAAAATGCAGGGGCAACTTACCAAAGGCTGATGGACAAGGTATTCCAGAAACAGATAGGGCAGTGTATGGAGGTTTATGTCGATGATATGGTGGTACGTAGCCGAACGGTGGAAGAACATATCCAGAATTTGGAGGAAGTTCTGGGCCAGATACGCAAGTTTGGGATGAGACTTAATCCCTTAAAGTGTACTTTTGGGGTGTCAGCCGGTAAATTCCTAGGCTTCATGTTGACTTCGCGAGGGATTGAAGCCAACCCCGATAAATGCCAAGCTATCCTTGAAATGAGAAGCCCGAACAACTTAAAGGAAGTACAGAGGTTGGTGGGTCGGTTAACATCGTTATCTCGGTTCATACCCAAGTTGGCCGAACGGATTAAACCGATCCTGGCGATAATGAGAAAAGGTGATAAGAATGGGTGGAACGAGCAGTGTGAGGCGACATTTGCAGAAGTTAAGCACATCTTATCAAACCCACCGGTAATGAGACGACCAGACTATAGACATGAGTTACAATTATTCCTGGCGGTCGGGGAAGACGCTATCAGTGCGGCTTTGGTCCAGGAAACTCCAGAATTCCAGCCAATATATTTCGTCAGCAGAAGTCTGAAAGAGGCAGAGTCAAGGTATCAACGTTTGGAGAAGGCCGTTCTAGCTTTATTAAGTGCGACGAGAAGGTTGAGACCATATCTACAGGGACACCAAGTGACAGTCCAAACGGACTATCCTATTGCCAAGATATTGCGGAAACCTGACCTGGCCGGAAGAATGATCGGATGGTCGGTGGAATTGTCAGAATTCGGGCTAAAATATGAGCCTAGAGGATCGGTCAAGGGCCAGCACTTGGCTGATTTTGTGGCGGAATTACCCAGAGAAGATCAAGAGATTCATCAATGGGTACTTTTTATAGATGGATCATCCAGTCGCCATGGTGGAGGAGCAGGTATTGTTCTGGAAGGACCGAACGGTCTGATGGTCGAGCAAGCACTAATTTTTCGGTTTAAAGTTAGCAACAATCAGGCGGAGTATGAAGCCCTGATAGCTGGATTAGAATTAGCAAAAGACTTGGGGATAGAGTCCCTACAATGTCGAACAGATTCACAATTGGTGGAAGGACACATGAATAGGACTTTTCAAGTCAAAGATGAACAGTTGTTACAATATTATCACAAAGCAGCACAGTTGATCCTCCAGTTTAAGTCCGTGGAAATCAAATATATCCCAAGAGAAGAAAATGTCAAGGCAGACAGACTATCCAGATTAACGACCGGTAAAGAGCAAGGGCAGTTAACTTCTTTAGTCCGGCAAGTGTTATTTAAGCCTGCTATTGAATGTCTACACGTTAGTTGCATGGCCGATCAGGATGACTGGAGAAGGGAGATTATGTTGTTGATTAAGAAACAAGAAGATGGTGTAGAACTTCGTCCAGACGAAGCCAAACAAATTGCCCGGTATATTGTGATTGGAGAAGAATTATATCGGAGGGGCTATGTGACACCCATGTTGAAATGCTTGTCCATCGACGAATCGAAGTATGTCATGAAAGAGTTTCATGAGGGGATATGTGGTAGGCATGGGGGCGGTCGGTCACTCAGAGCCCGAGCTCTCAGGGCAGGATTCTACTGGATGACGATGGAGAAGGATTGTCAGGCGTTCGTCCAGAAATGCATCGCCTGTCAGAAATTTGGCAATATTATCCATGAGCCGGCTACATAACTATCTTGGTTAATGTCCCCTTGTCCTTTTGCCCAGTGGGGAATGGATATTGTGGGCCCATTCCCGACCGGTCGTACATAGCGGAAGTTCTTCTTGGTGGCTGTTGATTATTTTACCAAGTGGGTGGAGGTCGAACCTTTAGCCCAGATAACTGCATCCCAGGTATAGAAATTTGTCTAGAAACTAATTTGCAGGTTCGGCATTCCAAAATTTATCATCACAGACAATGGACGGCAATTCGTGGACAGAATGCTCGTTGAGTTTTACAAGGAATTGGGCATCACCCCTTTAACCAGTTCAATGGAACACCCCCAAACGAACGGACAAGCTGAAGCTATGAACAAAATTATACTGCAAGAACTGAAGAAAAAATTGGGAGAGGCCAAAGGAGCATGGGTCGACGAACTTCCGAAAGTACTATGGGGATATCGATGTTCCCAGCATAGTGCAACGGGGGAATCACCGTTCAATCTCACCTACGGAACGGACACTATGTTACCAGTTGAGGTCGGGGGTGAGGCGCTAAGAAGACAGGTCGACGACATGCACCAGAATGAAGAATCTTTACGAAGTAACTTAGACGTATTGTCAGAGAGAAGGGAGATGGCAGCTGTGCGGATAGAAGCACAAAAACAATTGATAGCCCGACGGCATAACACCAAGGTCAAACCACGCCAATTCGTGGAAGGAGACTTAGTTTGGCGTAGAACGGCAGACGCCAGCAAAGACCACACTCAAGGAAAGTTTGCAGCCAATTGGGAAGGTCCGTTCCGAGTAAGGGAGAGCCTACACAATGGAGCATACCGTTTGGAATCTCTGGAGGGGAAGCTGATTCCCAACACTTGGAATATTTCTCATTTGAAGTTCTATTTCAGTTAAGCCTTGTACTATAACTTATGTTTTTTACGGAATAAATAATGATTCAGTATGCATTGTCATTGTTCGTTCCAATATACATAACGATCGAAGAAGTCATATAAATGATTTTATTTACTGGTGGATCACGTTTATGACCACCGATCGACGCATAAGGATGGGCAGTCATATAAATGATTTAATTTACTGGTGGATCACGTTTCTGACTACCGATCGGCGCATAAGGATGGGCAGTCATATAAATGACTTTATTTACTGGTGGATCACGTTTCTGACCACCGATCGGCGCATAAGGATGGGCAG
>NW_014542925.1:1233351-1241024 GCF_000741045.1 Vigna radiata var. radiata | reverse complement strand
CGATCGGCGCATAAGGATGGGCAGTCATATAAATGATTTTATTTACTGGTGGATCACGTTTCTGACCACCGATCGGCGCATAAGGATGGGCAGTCTTATAAATGACTTTATTTACTGGTGGATCACGTTTCTGACCATCGATCGGCGCATAAGGATGGGCAGTCATATAAATGACTTTACTTGTTGGGTGATCACACTTTTGGTTATCGATCGACGCATAAGGATGGGAAGTCATATAAATGACTGTACTCGTTGGTGCATCATGCTCCCGATCACCGATCGGCGCATAAAGATGGAAAGTAATACATATGACTTTACTTTTTGGGTAATCTTGTTTTTCGTCACTTAGTTGACCATTGGGCGGTGCATATGAATGGAAAAGTCACACAGAAGACAAACTTGAAAGCATAATCCAACAAGAAAATTTTACATAACGCTGCCCGATCGGTAAACAAGAAATTATGCAAACAATCTAAAGATAGAATTAGAAGTCTTATACATTTATACTTCAAAACACAACTACTATATATTAAAAGCTAACACTTCATGCTGAGGGATTATTAACAGGAGGATCGATGGAAGCGGTCGCTGGTTCGGCAGAAGGATCCACAGGAATTGCAGAAAGGTCTACTAATTCCCCATCCACATACACTTTCATGATGTTAAACTCTGGATGAGTAAGTGGAGTCTGAAAAAGATAGTGGCATTGAGCAATTCCTTGATCAAAACCCAGTTGGCGTTTTTGGCAGATTTCATCCCCCAAGGCAGCATTTTCGGCAGCTAGTTTGTCACGTTCGGTGGTCACCGCATCTCTTTGTTTAACTACTTCATCATGTTGCGATGTTATCTTCTGGAAATTAAGTTGCAGGTCGTCAACCGAACGTTGGAGTGCGGTTATTTTGCTTTGAGCCTTCTTCAATTTGTTGTCAGCCATTGCCTGTCGTCCTCTGCCACCTTAGCCGGTTCCTCAACACGAGCAGTCAGAGCAGTGTTATCCTTCTTCGCCTTGTTTAATTCATTTAAGGCATTTTCCAATTCAACGACTAATAGGGGCTTTGTTGTCCCGACAATATAATTCAGGCAGACGCTGGCGCGGGCGATCAGCTCATAGGCCACATTCAAAGATTCATTGGGAGTCATTCCCTTGAAAGGCTTGTTCTCTTCAGCACTTAAATTAAACTATAAACGGTCGGAAACATGGACACTTGGGTCCAACACACTGGTCAGCACAGCGGTGTTGGTTTTCCTTTTCTTTGGGGGAGATGGTGTTTTTTCTTGGGCAGACTTCCTCTTCGTGCTACCCTTCGAGACTATAGCTTCCTTCGTTTTGAAATCGGCAGGAGGAGCCGTGGCATCGGATATTTTCAAAGCAGGATTCACCGTAGGGGAGGAAGTACCACCTGGTCCCTCGGTCAGTTTGGCAGGGGAGGAGTTTCCCTCGTCAACATTACTAAGGTTTTTCTTGCGAGCCATCATCCGAAGGAAAGCTTGATATTTCTCCATACCTCCAAAATATTCTGCAGCACGAAAGCAAAATTAAGACAAGTCAATATTGACCAGGTAGTACATCATAGGAAAAGATGTTTACCTAACACTCTTTCTCTAAGAGTGTCAGTCCTAAGTAGATCAATCAACTGACGGGATGGAGTCTTCCGAGGTAGTTGGTCGATCTGGGTTATAATGTCACGCTCATTGTCGGTCATGCTAGCTTCTGACCATGAATCTACTCGGTTAGGGTGCTCGGTCCAGTATAATGGAAATTTTGGTTGGCCATCGTCAAAAAAGTATTTTGGCCGACCGGAGGGTCTAATAGCTATAGCTACTTTACAAAAATTTGATTTAAATTCTTTATACGAAGTACTGAAGGAGGTGAATAGTTGTTTGTCTTTCACAGGAATCAGGGATATCCAAGATCGGTTAGGATTAGGAAGAACATGGAAGAAGTATAAAAATGATTTTGGAGTAGGAGTTACTTGCAAGCCAGTACAAAATACACTGAAGGCTTGCAAGTAAGCCCACCCGTTCGGGTGCAATTGAGCTGGCCAAATATTCAACTCTCTTAAGACCCCCATATGAAATTCAGTAAATGGGAGTCTGACACCTAGATCACGAAATAAAGTTACGTACACATAAAAGAAGTCTGCTGGGTACCCCTCCTGACTGTGACAGGCCCGTTCGTTAGACCGACACACAACAAAAGTATAATCATCTACGTCATTAAGATCAGCTAAGATATTTACTTTTTTCAGAAGATGTCTAATTCAGACAGTAGAGGTAAAGTAAGGCAGATAGTTTCTAACTTCGTGAGGGGCCCAATCGTACCCCTGCACGGTCGGAGGGGGCGCAAGACCCGACCAGGCACAAGAATTATCATAGTTGAACATTATACCAGAGGAAGAGGACAGACTGGCAGGTGATGAACGGGATGACGATGAAGGCAAGCCCCCGTCGTTATACCCATAGTTATACTTTTCTAATAAGACCCTAGTCTTTTATCAAACAAAAGATGTTACATCAATGAAATATTTTCTTACAATATGAATTTTATAAGTTCACAGTTGTTATCAAATCATAATCATGGAAAAGTTTTTAAGATAATTTTGTGAACAACTGTTGCTGAATGGTTGAAACTAAATAGTTTTTTAATGTACCAATTAATTTTTAATTTCTATCAAATTCCAAAAACTACAAACACTCAATAAATTTTAAATTATAAAAGCGTGTAAAAAAATTACATGAGATACTTTTGTANNTTAGCATTTAATAAATATATAAATTTTCCTTTATAGAACTAAATGAAAGGATATAGTTAAATAAATTTGTTGCAAGATTTGAATGTTTTATTTGTAAAAATAAAGCGTGTGGATACACTAAGATAAACTAATATATTTTAAGTAATGATCTCAAAAATGAATTTATGTGGAATATATATATATATATATATATATATATATATATATATATATATATATATATATATATATATATATATATTGTATGAGGATCGGTTGAGTAAGGAAGAAGATAGGGAAGAAGGTCGATCAGAAGAGGTAAGGGAGAGATCGTTTGAAAGTTGAAGTTAACTTACCAGTATAAAGATCCAACGTGGAGGTAAGGGGCAGAATATGAAGGCGATAATTTCGGATGCAGGTAAGGAAGTTACACTTAGTAGGCGAGATATTTGGGATTACGGGCTGACGGTTGCGAATAAATCGCACTTCAGGATTACGTCTGTGGCTTATAAATATAGAAAGGATTTGTCAGGTAAAGGACTTTTGATCTAATTACTTTTCATTCTGAATATTATCGTGACCTTGCTGACTTGACCATTGGAGTGCTAACGTGCAGGTCACACCCGTTCGGACGTGAAGGGGAACTGTTCGGTTTGAGTTCCAATCCGGGACCTACCTCAGAAACAATATATATATATATATATATATATATATATATATATATATATATATATATATATATATATATATATATGAGTTTGGTAACACACATCTGTTTTGGGTATTCCTTCCTCCACTCCCACCACTTCTCCCTCTACTTCCTCCAATTTATTTTATTTCCAATATTATATGTCTGTAAAAAAAAAAATTTACTTTTACCTCATTTATTTGTTATTCTTTTCCCTACTGCAATCTCCACTATCCCATCTCTCTCAAGGATTCTCTCTTCTCTTCCTATTTTTGTTTGAACTTTTTTTTTCTTTTTGTCCATCGATCGAAGGAAAGTACGTGTCGCCAGAACAATTTCACTGACAATTCATTACTATTTTTCCCAGTTATTGAATGGTCACGCAAGAACGTTCTTTTTAGCTGGAAATGGTCCCAGATTTTAGGAGACAAGTAAAAAACCATCAAGTGTGATTGTAATTTCCTTTTCATTTTATCTACCAGAATAACGAAACAACAGCTTCTTATTTTCAATTCTATTATGGAGATCAATGGACGAGAAAAAAGATTAATAGATAGAGGGATAGTACTGCTTAAATAGTTTACGAAAAGTACTTGAATAGCTTGAGATATAATCCCAAATATAATATAATATATAAAGTATGTACAACAGAAATAGTGAAAAATGTAAAGGAAATGTGAAAAAGAGAATGATGAAAATAAATTTAGTCTAATGATTCCCTTTTGAATAATACAGGTAAATTCCCTTGTTGCAATCATCCTCATACCCTCTGATTAATACCATTGTCTTAAGTACCAAACTGGACAAAAATACATGAATTAGCTTAAAGAAAAAGAAAAGAAAGCAGAACGATTGACACTGGCAATACGTAGCTTCCTTCCGGCGGCGATGAAAAAGAAAGAAAAAAAAGAAAAAAAAGCTTAAACGGAAATGGGAAGAGAAGACCAAATCCGTGAGAGAGATGTGGGGGTGGAGGGTGCAGCTGTTGTGGGAGAAGAGAATAACGAATGACTAAGTGAGGTAAAAGTAAAAAAATTTTAACAGATATATAATTTTAGAAATAAAATAAATTGGGGAGGTGGAGGGAGAAGTAGTGGTGGGTGCAGGGAGCACCGCTCGCCTGTTTTTTAGTTGGTACATTTTAACAACTGGATTATAGTAGACAAAAATACTCTCATATATTATGCATTCTAAGTTTTAAAGTCATAGATATTTAAATAATTATCATTCTCAAAACTAAAAAAAAAAAAAAGAAATCTCCAAACCCTTAGTCACCTCTCTCATCCCTTTCCATCCTTTCTCTTTCATTTCTCTCACTCCAACCTTTTCTCTATCATCCTATAACTGAAAAAAAAAATATTAGAAATACTTGTCCTTAAACAATTTATCTTTGTAAAGAGTTGAGTCACTGGCATATTCTTCTTCAGGCAAAGATTCATTCAAGATCTCTTCAATTTCATCATCTTCACTAACCTCTCTAATTTCATCATCTGCAGATGTTGAATCGTCATCTCTTAAAAAACATTCAGGCCAATTACCAATTCCTTCTTATGTCATTATGCTTGTGAAAATTAGATAAAATTAGATAAGACAAAAATTATAAAATGAAAACTCATTACACTAGTAAAAAAAAGGTCTTTTACAGCGCACATTATGCCACGGTTCATCAGGAACCGCAGCATAATACTGTGCAGTGACAATTTTGCAATTAAAACAAACTTATAGGCTGCGGTTGGCCAGAGAACCGCGGCCTATACCCTAGTCAAACATCTGCCCTTGAAGCCACGTCACAAAAATAATAAAAATGGGGGGAATATGTTGTGGTTCTGCTACGAACCGCTGCCTATAACCCTGAACGTTCTGACATTTTGCAAATTTTCAGCATTGCAATAAATTTGCAGCAGAATATGCCACGGTTGTACTGCGAACCGCGGCATATTCCCTTGACAACGTTCTAACTTTTCCCAATATTCAACACTGCAATAAATTTGCAGGAGTATAAGCCGCGGTTGCACTCAGAACCGCGGCATATTCCCCAGGTAACGTTCTGAAATTTAATATTCAACAATTTGCAGGAGAATAGGCAGTGGGCGCCAGCAGAACCGCGGCATATTGGTAGGACAATATACCGCGGTTTCCCACCCAACCGCGGCATAATGTTTTCTCCATATTTCAAAAATGCCATTTCATTTTAATTTTTATTTTTTTAAAATGGGCATAGGTCGCGGTTCGCGGTACAACCGCGGCATATGCTACACTATGTTCACGGGTTTAATCTGAACCGCGGTAGTATCCCTTACATAGGTTAAAAATCTTTGAATAGTTTTCTTCTTCCACGCACTTTTCAGAAAACCAAAAAATGAAACCCCACCTAAACCCCACCACGCTGCAAGCTTTTCTCCGTCCGGACTCTGCTTCTCCGTCCGCCTCCACATTGACGCCGACCATTCCCGAATCGTCATCGTCGTCGTCGGACCAGTGCTTCTCTGCCGCCGCCACATTGACGCCAGCCCAAATCATCTCCGTGTTGGACTTCTCCGTCGCGACTCTGTTCTCCGCTACGACCTTTTTCTCCCCGTGCCAAATTTATTTGCGAAGAGAACCAAAACAGGTATGGTTGCTATCCTCATTTGTATTCAATACCTGCTTGATGTCTGATTGCTTGTGATGAAATGTTGTTTCAATAGATTTCAATTGTTTTTATGCGATTCCTTGAATTCAATTTGATTATCCCTACCTTCACCATCGACTGTTGAAAAGAAGAGGGCACTGTCGTGCTATAAAGAATGTGTTTTGTGATATTAAGAAGATTGAATTTTGTAATTAAAAATTGAAGGAGTTAAATTGTAAAAGTGTAATAAGGAAGTGGTGAAAAAAGTAGATTCTGAGATTGAAATAAAGATTGATTATTGTGGTGGAGATAACACGTGAGGCACTAAAAAACATAAGAAATCAGAGAGATGAGTAAAGCAGAGGAGTGTGACCACAAATTCCACTTATGGTCCAAGTTACACCAAACTTTTTTACAAATTAAAAATACAAATTTACACTAAACTATACAGATTATTGTTAATTTATTTATGGTTTGTTTTAAATAATTAATTTTTCCAATATTGAATTGGAGGAAAAGAAGAAAGTGTATGGATATAATATTCTCGTGAGCTTTGCAATACAACCATGCAAAATTGATTTACAATATTTTTTATCTTTTTTTTTTATTAATTTTGATGTATATTATGTGTATACGTGCCTTTTTCAATTAATATAAACTTTTTTAGATTAATTAATGGTGTATGGTAAAAATTTCAAATATATAATCATGTTAAATATTTAAACTGCTATCTAACACTTTTGTAATAATCTTATTTACTTTAATAATCTTATTTACTTTAGTATGCTTTTATTTTTATTTTTTTTGCCTAAAAAAATCATTCCTGGGAATTAAAAGTGGTAATGGGCTTCTTGATTGTATATAATTTTAAAAAATTGAGATATTTTATAGGATTTATTTGTTCATCTTTATAATATAATTTGAAAAGATATTACTATAAATTATATTTGAAAAAAAAAATAGTCTATCTTGCATTAATCTAAAATATGAAATTAAATATTGCAAGAAACATAATTAATTCAATCATTGTAAACAATCTTAACAACTAAAATGTTATACGGATCGAAATTACATTATATCATTAGACAAAATAAACTTAAAAGTTAATTACTAAATATTTAAATAGGTGTCATCAATTGATGTTATATTTGTAATACAAAAAAATCCAAGAGATGAAAGTGTGAATTGTTATCTCTAATTCACTAAGTTTAACTAATAATTTTGTTTTATTGTTAGATTATTGAAACTTTTTAAAAGTTAGTAATATAAAATTTTCTATGATTGAATTTATCTTTTTATTGCTTATTAATTGTATGATTTGATTTAATATGTAAAATTATATAGTTGTAATTTTAAAATATTTAGGAATGGATCGAAATTGGATTAATTTACCACGTATTAGTGCTGAGTACGACAGAGGTGTAGAGGAATTTATACAATTTGCACAACATAATGAGGGGAGAAGTTAAATTAGAGAACATCTTATCTGTGATGGTTTCCTAAGATGCTATACAACATGGATATGGCACGACGAAGAAATGCATTTTCCCACTGACTCCCATACTGAAAATGTTATTGATTCCACCATGGAAGAAGATCGACCGGATGAAGACAAATTAGAGGACATGATCCGCGATGTTGG
>NW_014542925.1:1216991-1227326 GCF_000741045.1 Vigna radiata var. radiata | reverse complement strand
ATTTGATTAGATTGTATTTTATTAGACTTTGTACTTTATTTGATGTTAAAATACATTTCAACATGTGTTTGTTCTGTTGAAAATGAATTTGAACGTGTATTTGATATGCATGTCTGTTTTTGTTGTAGTGGATATCACAAAAACAGACCTGCACTTTTAAAAAACTGCAGGGGAATATGTCGCGGTTGTGCATATAATGTTCATTTTTTTATTTTTTTTTTAAAAAACAGACCTTTGGCCGCGGTTAGTGCAAGAACCGCAGCATATTCCTGGGTCTTTTACCGCGGTTCTAACCGCGGCATATACTGGAACAATTTTTTTTAAAAAAAAGGGGTTCCCCTCGCTGGTTCCTGGTACAACCGCGGTATATTTCCCAACCTTTTTACCGCGGTTATAACCGTGGCCTAAAGTCTCTGACTTACTACCGCGGCTGAATATGTTGCGGTTCATAAACCGCGACGTATAGTGAAAAATAACCGCGGTAAAATCCCCTCGCTGCACTAGTGTTATAAAATCATTTTTTGTAAGAAATTGTTTAATAGCGAGTGTTTCTGATTTTTTACAGGCAAATTACCAATTCCTTCATATGTCATTATGCTTGTGAAAATTAGATAAAATTAGATAAGACAAAAATTATAAAATGAAAACTCATTATAAAATCATTATTTTTGTAAGAAATTGCTTAACAGCCAGTGTTTCTAATTTTGTTTTAATTGGGACTACAGTAGAAAATGACAGAGAAAAGATTGGAGTGAGAGAGATGAAAGAGAAAGGATTGAGAGGGATGAGAGAGGTGACTAAGGGTTTGGGTTTTTTTTTTTTTCAGTTTTGAGAATGAAAATTATTTAAATATCCTTGACTTTAAAACTTATAATTCACAATATATGAGAGTATTTTTGTCTACTATAATCCGGTACACATTTTTAAAATATACCAACTGAAAAACAGACGTACGCGCGTTAACAAACCCACATATATATATATATATATATATATCAAATTATTAATTATTACACCCGCGATAGATTTTTTATAGCATATTATTTTTATTAGTTAAACTATTTTACTATAGTTATTGTTGATGTCGAATTTCATTAAAAAAAATGATAATAATCCATTTGTTTTTATATATTTTAAAAGTTATATATTATAATATTTTATATATATATATATATATATATATATATATATATAGATAGATAGATAGATAGATAGATAAAAAAAATAAGATATCAAATATTTTTCACCATTAAAATAATTTATAAACATAATGAAGAAAATAATTTTCAATAGATGTATTTTGAGTAATTTATCCCCGTTAACAGTAATTAAATTATATAATAGTTTATATAAATTACACCCTTTAGCGAACACATATACGGGCTCATTTCAAAGTATTTTAAACGTGAGCCAAAGAGAAGTGTCTTGTTAGGCATATCTTGCGTGTTGTGTTTCTTATCCAAGGGAAAGATAATAACCACTTACTTTTATCTAATATGATAATTACAAATATACAACTAATGCTTGGCTTGAATATTTTGAGATGCTACTCAAAAATATTTCTAATCACAATATCAAGTTTAGGTCCTTTTAAGAAGAAAAAAAGTTGCATTCAAATATTTATATTTTTGGACGTGCAGTTTTATTATTTATTTATAGGATTTTGAACAATATTGTGTTTTGGAATATATATTTTTTAATTTGAATGTTGTTTTGAAATTCATAAATATTAAATTGTTGACATAATTTAATGTTAAGAGAATAAATAATCAATATTTTTTTGTCTTAATCTCATATCTTGTATTCATCTATCTATATAATTTACTCTAGATAGACCATCCAATAATTTTACTCATTTTTGGTCTTTTGTTTTTTCGTTTTTGTCTTCATTTTCTTCATAAGCTTTGACTTAAAGCTCCATTGGTTTCTCATTTTTATATCCTTTTCTTTTACATATTTTGTGGAAATGTAGAATTTTATTAGTAAAATTAGGAGTTATCTTTTCAAAAACCACTCTGATTTTACTAAGATGCTAGCTATTCTTATACTCTAAACGTTTCGTTATAAAAATAAAATAGATATAAAATTTAAATTTATTAGAATAAAATATACTTAAAATATTATATATAATTAGTTATTCAATTTTAAGATATCTTAAATATTATATATAATTAATTATTAGTGGTATGAATGAGTTTTTTCATGATTTCGCTTCTTTTTACTATCTTTATCAACAATTTTTAAAAAGATAGATATATGATTAATTTAGGTGTTAATATTAATGTTACTCACTATTGTGTTTTCATTCTTACATTCAACCTAGACATGTTACTCATAAAACCATTGTGTTAATAAACTTTTATTCTTCATGTACCTATTAATGTTATTCAACTTTTTTGTATATTGGAGTTTTATAATATTTTTCTTATGTACCTCTATTCAATTCAGTTTGTTATCTATTAATGCTTCATTTATCCAAATCAATAATGTTTCTTAAAGATAATCTTTTATCTAGGAAGATTATTGGTAATAATGTTATTGACGGATTGTATCTGTTATTTTCTTCGGTTTTTTTACATAATAATATTAATTTTGTGTCCTTTAACACTGTTACAAATATTACTTTTTAAAATATTAATTCTTGTGAGAAAGTGTGTTTTAAACATTTCTTAAACAAAGTATTTTGATTAAACAACATTTATTTTAATATTTCACAAGACTTTTCTATTTCCAATTGTCAAGTTTTTTCTTTAAATTTAAAATTTTATTTTTTAATTTACTTAACACTACAAAAATAAATTATTTTAGGGGGGGTCGTTCCCGGCGGTTTCATAAACTTCGAAAGTTTTCAGCGGTTTGGACCGCCCCTAAATACTTTTAAAAAATTCCTAAACATTTCCCTTATTCTCTAATTTTCTCACTCTGCGTTCATGTCCTCAGACTATGCTTCATTCCCTCAAACTCTATCTTCTCGCTCCCTCTGTGTTCCATTTCCTCGTTTTCCTTTAATTTTCTCGCTCCCTAAAACTTCATCGGCATCATTTTCCCCTAAACCTCTTCCTGCTCCATCTTCGTGTTGTTCTTCCCTTGCTTAGGCTGAGCATTGTGTTCATCGTGTGGAGGCGTCGTGGTGCTTTGTTGCAGTTCAATATCCCTAACCTCCGTGTTGGAACCTTAGATTATCTGCTCTCTCTCAGTGATGACCTCACCAAGGTAACTTACCAATCTGCCGAAACTCTATTTTGCTCTGATCTCGCTTCTCGATTTCATCAACTCCTTCATCTGGTATGTTTAAGTCTAACAATTTCGTGGAAGGAGTGACGCATAAGATCAGGCACCAGATTGAGGAGCTCCAAAGAGTTTCTGGTGTGGATAGTGGCAGCCTCACTGTTGACGGTGTCCTATGGATTCCTACTCGACTAGGTTTGTTTCCCTTTTTGTGCACCATTTGCAATCAATCTCTGATTTGTGATTATTTTTGTTTGTTCGAGTGGCATTTGTTTATTTTTTGTGTTTTTTGTGTTCTGTGCATTCGTCAGCTAAAGCACCAAAGAAACCAAAATAAAGACACCGTCAAAAAAGGGGTAGTAGAGTGAGTTTGGTGTTGCGTTATAATTACGATCCTATGGGATTGATAGAGAGAGTCATGGTATTCATGGAAGTGTGTATGCTAAAAGTGTGTAAAAACTTTGAAAAAATTTCCTCAGTCATGGTATTCACTGCTCATTTTTCAACTGCATAAAAAATTGTCCCAAAACTAGAAAATTGAGAAAGATTGTGATATGACATTGCGTGACCAAAGCCAATTTCGCGAGGCCAAATTAAGTCTCTTATTTTGACTGCTTCTCTATCTGCTTTAATTTGTTGATGTCATAAACTTTCTTTCAGTCGCATAACTACAACAATAATCATCCATTTGTTATTTTTGAAAAACTCTACTCTAAATATGCATGATTGTGTCGTTGTAGAGATTACTTAATATACATATGTTAGTAATAGTTCATTGTCCCTTGCTTCCTCTGAAGTTGCTGGTTATATTACAGTTTTTCCCTCAATCATTTTACTCTTTCTACTTATATATTTTTCTGTCAAATGCATGTACGTCATGAAAGTTACAAGAACAACAAAAATAATGTTTTTTTTCTTTTGTTTTGGTCATATATAGTTGTTGTTTATCCGTTTGTCTTCAATTCCCGGTATATCTAGCTAGAAGATAGAGACCTTCTGGGCCTGACATTATTGCTGGCACTGAATATATACGCTGAGTTGTTGACCAAGTAAAACTAGCTACATTAATTGCTTAATTTTCAAGCAATTAATCTATAATTTTGAATCAACGTAATTACAAAAGGAAGGTTAACCACATGCTTATAAAAGAAGCTTGTGTAAAACAAAAATTTAAGTCAAACTTATTTTTTCATAGTCAGTTAATAGTTCAAAATCATGTCATCCTGTGAAAAATACTGCTAAAATGTAAAAAATGGAATTAAGCTAGGAGATCGAGACCGAGGTCAACCTCAATAATGGTCTCATAGATCATATTTTCTTGCAATATTTTAAGCTTTTAAAAGAATCTGATCACAACCAGAGTTTACAAATCTGATAGAAATTAACAGTAAGAAAACTTACAGTGTTATGAAGGGAGAGTTCATCGGTTATGTTTCCTGTTGTATTACAATCGTAAGGCCTTTCTTCATCTTTCAGCAAATTCTTTAAGGAAGATTTTTCTTCCATTTTCCTAACCCTTTATGATGGTTACCACTACTGAGAGATGGTGATATCATATATCCATATATATAGGTGATTTTCCCAAAGACTTTAATCTGTTCACCAAACTTGTAAGGCTTAACTATATAGTGGGTGTAGTCTGCAGTGTTTATGGACGAAATTTCTGCAGAGTCCTTGCTAAGTCTATTTTTCTAATACCTTGTTTTTCCATCCAAAATATTTAATTACCTTTGTTAAATTATAAAATATAAAAATAACATCAAGTAAATAATGGAGAAAGGAAATATACTTTTCTACACCAAATATGAAAATGACCTCATTGAGGGTGGAAATAAGATATAGTCTTCTTCAAGATAATAAATAATATTGTGAGTATTTTATTTTAGGTACATCTTTAATGTGAAACTTTCCATTAATAATCTTATTTGAGAAGAGAAGAAAAATATAAGAAAAAATATTTTTTATTATTTTATCCGTGATAGAGGCTCCAAGACATGGTTGAATTGGAAACCCTAGTGTTAAGACAATTGTGATAAGGGACTTGCTAACTAATTAAGGAACCATTTAGAGTTTCTTAGAATTACTTAGCTACGAATCATCTCAATTTTTTTGCATTTATAACAAGTCACGTTGATTTTGTCATTTGTTCTGATGAGCATGCATAATTATTTACTTCTCTTCGAAAAGGTTTGGCAAAATGGTAACTGATACATATATTATTTGCAGACTTCAGCAAACCTCAAGCAATATTATGCAACATGTTTTTTCTCTTATTGCAGGGAGCAACTGGACCTATTCAAAAAAATGGTTAAATATGTTTTTCTTAAACAAAATACTAGGTTCTAGAATACATGATGCTATATATAATTAATGGATGATATATTATTGCTTGCAGGTATATGTTCAACCACATTGATATTCTGCACTTAGTGGACTCTCATCCCTCAAGTCTTTGCATTTACTAAACAGTGAATTGAATTGGAGATCAATTACAAGTTTCTTGAATTAAGCTAGACATAAAAGGTATGTAATTTATAAATTTATTTTTATGACATTCAAAAATATGTGTTGATGGAGCAACTTCTCCCTTTGGCAATAAGAAAGACACTCCCTAAAGAAGTCTCGTCTATTTTGATTGATCTATGCTCTTTTTTTAAACAATTATGTAATAAAGTTTTGAAGATAGATGAACTTGTCCAATTACAAGATAAAGTTGTCCTCACATTGTGTCACATGGAGATGTTATTCCCTCCTTCTTTCTTCACAGTGATGGTTCATTTGATTGTGCATTTAGTAGAAGATGCCAAGCTTGGAGGACCTGTCCAATATCGATGGATGTATCCAATAAGTGTGTGCGAAGTGAAGTGTTGCAAGTTTTGTTTTGTCTTTTGGTTTCTAATGCTACTTATTGATTCGAGAATGTTTCGTGTTTCTGGATTTGATGTGTCTGCTGTTACTGTGAGTTATAAATGATAGCATACAATAGAAAAGAAGTTACCGTGAAAAGAAAGTGGAGTTATCAAGGGAAGGCAAATAAAGGTCTAGAAATGAGAGTGAAACATGATTTAAGCTACATAACAGGTGAAAAAATGTGGAATGAACTCAGATAAGTGAAGAATTTATGATTCTTGTTTAGGCATACTATACTACATCTTCAGAACTGTCAATATGTAGGTCAATATTTGGAATAATGAATTCATGAAATACTATTTTCCCCCTTCCCCTTTTAATCTGGTACGTGAAGAGGGTAGGAAAGTGAGGAAGAGACGGATATCTTTTGGAAGTTAGATGTTAAAAGAGAAGGTGAGTGACTCATTGCGCCAGCAAATGCTACTGGATATTTGTTGGGATGTTTTTAATGTTAAAATGATACTGACATGTGTGTAATATTGGAAGTGGAAAGGTTATCATGATGGCAAAATGCTACTTTTCTGGATTGAGATGTCTTATGGATGATTCTCTTCATGAAGAACTAAAATTTTCAAATTAAGATGTACCCTTTATTTGAAACATAAAAATTTGAAAAATGATATTTAACAACTAAAAAGTGTTGGGAATTTTTGAATGGTATCCTGGCATTGGATTTGGTCAGTACAAGCGACTGCCCATGTATTTATAGATTAAAAGTAATATTAGATTCTAAGTGTGGATTAGATTAAAATTAGATTTATATAATTTCTCCTGAAATATGGTGTACTCTCTTAGGTCTCATGTGTCCTACTTTTGTGATTACAGTTGGTAATAGCAACAAGTGACGTGCACTTCATGGGAGTATTTGGCTTGTTCTCTTTACATTGTTATTGTTGCTTGTTATTTATTCTTGGACAACTCCTGGGTGAAAAAAACATTGCATTATAACTTTCTCGTTTTGTGAAAGCAACTACTGAAATAACTGCCCTTGAATGTTTCAAACCTAAGCATTCTTTCACTATTTCCATTTTAAGATTCTAAAATATGAACCTACCGAAGCATTAAACCTAATGCCTTGTTCACTTGAATGGATTTGGGGGAGGGAGATTAAATGGATTTGAGAGGATTTGAAGGTAAATTTTTTTTGTTATTTATTTGAGTGGATTTGAAGGTAAGTGAGAGTGGATTTGACAATAAAGTTTGTGAGAATTAGTGTAGGATTTGATTTATGTTACAGATTAAAAAAATTTACTTCCATATCCACTTTCACTTACCTCCAAATCCATTCAAATAAACAACAAAAAAATTTATCTCCAAATCATGTCAAATCCATTCAATCACTCTCCCTCAAATCCATTCAAGTAAACAAAGCCTAAGAGAACTCACCCCAACCCAAAAGAGTCCTCGCCTCCACGAGGTCCTTAACTCTCAAAAAGCCTCAACATTTCCCTCCCTAGCCTCTAGACGTAGCCTTCCACATGCAAGACCAAAATATACAACTTTACTCCAACCCAAGGCATAGTGAAAACTCACGTACAAAACTTCTTCCATCCAGCAACTCGAAAACACCCACTATGAAACCTCCACCCTTTCCCTCCTTCTACATAATTTGTTTTTCAGCATCCATTTCGCCTTTCTAACTCTCCCCTCTCTTTCTCACAACATCACAGTATCATCAACCCCGCCCATTTCCTGCACCTTTCTCGCCAAACCCCTTATACGCAAGAGGCCCTTTCCCTACCCAAACTATTAGAAAAAGTAGGGGCAGAAATGTAACCTCACACCAAATAATATCTTCTGAAATTAAAGAAAAGAACGTGCATGTGCTTGAGAGAGAAAGCCAACAACTCGATGTTTCTAGAGAGAGGTCAGAGCTTCTAGAGCTCTGTTAGGGTTCCTCCAGACGCAACCTCAGGCCACCACATTCACCGCTCACCGTAAAAAAACATAGAGACTACAACAAATACTTGTAGAGACCCTTACAGGTATGAAATGCTTCTCTCAAAAATTTTTTTATTGAACTCAAAGTATATGATTTATAACTTTATATACTCTGATATGAAAATAGTAACAAAAAACTAACTTGTTTTTGTTTAATTCAACACTCCTCCTAAACAGAAACGATAAAAGAACACGATTTGTTGAAAAAAAAACCCTTTTTTACCGATTCAATCGGTGAAAACTCCATCTCCGGTGAAACTATGCCTCTTCCACCGATTAATAATCGGTAAAAACACTTTCTTTGACCTGAAAACCGTTTTCACCGATTAAAATCGTGACAACTTCTTCCTTTGAGCTGATCTCCACTCCTGAGACGAAAACCCTAGGTTTTTGTAGCCCCTTTCTTCCTATCTACACTGATCTCCATTTTGCTCACTCTCATATGCTTTCTAAGTGTTAGAAAGTGTTCACCTTTCAAAGCCTTAGTAAGTATATCTGCAATCTGGTCTTCGGCCGCGTAACTAAATAATAAGACTTGTTTTTATTTTTGTTTTATTTTATTATTATTTTTTTTTCTCTATCTTATGTTAGTTATACTTTATTTTATTTTATATCTACTTTTATTTCATTTTCCTTATATATTACTTTATTTTGATTCCGTTTTTTAAGTCTCTTTTAAAGAAAGAAAATCAAAAACAAGTGAGACGCAAGATAAGTTCTTTCCGCAAAATATCACATTCCACGACAAAAATCTTTATACATTACTGCAATCAGATAGCAAGTAACTGCAATCGGATACCAATTAGCTGCAATCAGCTACAAAAGGGGACGAGATATTTAAATTGTTTTCTTAATCGATTCAATTGAAACATAAAAAGAAGAAAGAAACAAGGAGGAAATTCTCGGAGAATACGCCTTGACCATCCAGAAAGGAAACAAAGAAATGAAATAGAGGGAAGTTTTTCTGGGGAGGGAAATCAGTTTCCTAAAAATCCGACAAGACTGATTATTGAGGAGATTTCATTTCCTTTATCACGCTTGAGAGAATTGGGGATCATATATTATTCACCATCACGACAACCAAAGGGCGGGGGGAACATCATTCATCGAAAGAAACACCTTACCATCACCAAACATTGGAGACTCTAAACCATCGTCGATCATCACTACTTGGTAGGGAGGACCTCAAGGCCAGAGGAGAGGAGAACCATCCGCCTTCATCAGTTTCTTTCACCCTTTCTTTTAAAGCAGCGGAGATAAGTTGTCGTGTCTAAGCTTGGTTGGTTGTATGTGAATGCATGCTCCTCTATTACATCTCATGTCTCTGTTACATGTCTGGTTATGAATGTAATGCATGGTTGTGTTCTTTGAGATATAATATGTTAATCAAAGCTATACAAAATGTAATTTCAGTAAGTCCCATCAGACTTAAATAACAATAGAGACTAAGTTTTGTTCCCCAACGAATCCATTTCTTGTCGGCATTGGAACAAATCCAAGAAACAAATAAAGTTTTATTAAAAAAAAAGGAAAACATGTAAAACCTCGTCAACGTGAGATCCCAACCCAAAATAGAATGTGTGTAATAGACTAGAGTGCATTTGAGAATAAAAGAGGAGATTCACGTGGTGATCGTCGCGGCTATGCGATTGGAGTTCATGTTGACTTTCGGAGGCGCGGTGGTTGCTCACGGTGGTGGTCCGACGAGGGGTTGGTGTTCCTGCGGCGGTGGCTCACGAACAATCATAACGTTTCTGGCGCAGGCAACACCATCAACAGTGGCTGTTGGTAGGCCAAGGAGGTGTATGGTGGCGCTAGTCTGGAACCATGGATCTACTGTGGACAATGAAGCCAACTGATGAATGCATATTTATGGCCACATCTATGCTTTAAAATTCAAATTTTTTATGAGATATTTGTGCTTAAATGGTTGATTTAAAGTGAATTTATGACGATTGAATTTATTGGGTTTGGGAACTAAAGATGCTTAAAGCTGAATTTATGACGATTGAATTTATGACGATTGAATGCATAAATTATTTTGGATGTTCTAATCTTTATTTGTGCAGCTGAAGTTAAAATTTTATTCATTTAAAGCATGAAATTGAATGGTCAAAGATGGTCCAATCTAGTCAACTCAAAGCTCTTATGCAATTTTGAAAAGAAAGAGATGGCTAAAGTGCAATTAGAGGAAAATTTTGGACTTATGTGTAAATAAAATAAAAAGGGTTGAAATGTAATTTTGGACAAGTTTAA
>NW_014542925.1:1203494-1216021 GCF_000741045.1 Vigna radiata var. radiata | reverse complement strand
TTACTTTAGCCCTATCTACTTTCTTGAATACTACTAGGCAATACTGAAGTTGCCTTGAAAAGTAGTATTAATTTGATAGCTTCAACGACAGCTTATCACCAGCCTAACCTTGGTTCTACACGGAAGAAGAAGAGAACCCTAAATGCTTTCAGATTTGGAAATAAAAAAAAGGGCTAAGATTTGGGCCAAACAGATCTCGTGCCACCTTGCATTGCATTGCTGCACCCTAATCTTTACGGGTTTGGTCTAGACACACTTCCGGTTTTTTATCTTTGCGCTTCTAGTTTTATTGAACTGGGTGTTATTATATTATTTTATGCTTTTGTTTTCTATCTTAGTCTTTTTACTGCACGTGACCCTGTATGATAACCTCATCCTTTTTGTTTTATTTGGCTTTTGCACACTGTCACTTCTCTACCAAAAGTATCCAATGAAAAAATAAAAAACGTAAAAGACGAAAAAGAGAAGATAAAATTATAAAGTTAAAAAGATTGTTTTAGGATTCCCGACATCATCTTTGCAAATAAATACATAAATTTTAAATCGTTAGTGTTTTATTATATAAAATATAAGATTATAAAACATAATAGGCTAATGTTTTTTTTAATTATTTAATAACTACAATGTAAATTTAATTTGTTTCGATTTAGGTTTTTTTTAAACGTAAGTAGTATTTTTATTTATTTATTTATTTATTTATTTTTATATTTTTGTTTTAAATACTTATGCCAAACAAACATGGTAAATAATATCATTGTTTCATTTCAAATAATCCGTAAATATCACTTTTATTTTTACATTAAATTCTTTCGTAATTATTGTTACTATTTTTGTAATCTATAGGTAAATATTATTTTTATATTACAAAAATCCCAAAAATTGACAAATTAAAAGTAAATAATATAAAGTAAAAATAATAAAAAATGTATTTTAAAGGTAAAAACACATGTGTGATCGCACGCATCGTCCTTGTGCTAAAACCTTTTCTTCTTTTCTCTAAAAATAATAAAATAAAAGTATTTTAAAGGTTTAAGCACGTGTGTGATCGCACGCATTGTCCTCATGCTAATACCTTTTCTCCTTTCATAAAAATAAAATAAAAATGTTTTAAAAGTTTAAGCACGTGTGTGATCGCACGCATCGTCCTCGTGCTAAGACCTTTTTCCCTTTTTATAAAATAAAATAAAATTTGTCTTAAAGGTTTAAGCACGTGTGTGATCGTACACATCGTCCTCGTGCTAAGAACCTTTTCTCTTTTTTATCAAATACCGAAATAAATATTTTCAAACAACAAACATTCTCTCGGCTAGAACTACGTAACCCTGATTTCTCATTTTGAGAATACGTAGGAGCAAGGTCAATCCTTGTCGGGCATAAAAAAATAAAAAAAAATATTTTTGTTTCTTTAGAATTTTATTTTCAGGGATAATTAAACATTTTGAAAAACCACATCAAGTTTGCGCATTTAATTAAAGGTACTGCCTTAGGGCAGGCGTTGAAGGGTGCTAACACCTTCCATACACGTAACCAACTCCCGAAACTAGAATCCGGTTTTCATATACTAAGCCTTATCCTTTTTATGGTTTTTCTGTAGTTTTCCAGAATAAACTATGGTGGCGACTCCAAAACTTTTTCAAAACTCATTTTCTTTTTGGATCGTCGTCTCGTCGCGATTCCGGTTGCGACACCTGATGAAGTGAAAATGCGTCTCGATGTGTTTGCTCCTACCATGCGGTGTAGGATGCTTAGTTAGGTCAATGGCTGACTTGTTGTCAACAAGCAATCTGGCCTTCCCTTTAACTTCTATCTTCAATTTCCTCATCAATGAATCAAGCCAAGTTGCTTGGCAAGTAGCTTCACATGCTGCAATGTACTCTACCTCACAAGATGACAGAGCCACAACTAGTTCCTTTGTAGAGCTCCATGAAATTGGTGCTCCTTCGAGAAAAAACACGTATCCAAAAGTACTCTTCCTATCACCCTTGTCTCCACACCAATCCAAGTCTAAGTAAGCAATGATTCTTATCACTCCTTCTGATTTACCTTACATAGGCTAGATGATACCTTGAGTCAAACGATTTCTTTCATCGAACGATGAAATCCTTATAAACTACTTAGCATCTTAATTAAATGCTTAAACGGTCAAATCCTTCCTAAACAACATAAAATGTAAAAAACACTTTGTTGTTATGAATAGACAATAAATGTCATTAAATGCACAATATTTAAAAACCACAAAAGTGATAAAGAACTGAAAAAGCACGTCTGCTATGACAAGTTGACTTTAACCAACGAATACTATCTAGGACAAGGCTAAGAAGATGCGAATGTCAAAGCAAAGTACTCCGGACATTTTCTTGAAGCCCATAAATTGAAGAATGTTGAAGAAAAGAGCAAGAGAATAAGCACACGAACAAAATGAAAATATTTCTGAAGATAAGAAAAGCTCAAAAGAAAAAGAAAATACACTCAAGCTTCACAAAAACATAAGCTTGCTATTGTAAGAAGAAAGAGAACTATGAGAGTTTAGTAGACTTCTTTAGGTTTTAAGTACTCAAACATTGAGTTTAAGCTAGTTGTTCTAATTTGAGTAGTTTCCTACCTTCATTTTACTACTTTAGACTTGTTAGGATATTAACATTACTTATTGTTAGTCAACTTTAGGTGAATTGCCAATTTCTCACCTCTTTAGTAGACTTTTTTAGGTGAGTCATTAAATCTTCAAATTTTTCTTTTGTTGTTATTTTGGAATTGTCACTTCATATTTATCTTCCTTTTATCTTTTAAAACTTGTTTAAATAGTTATTTGATAGTTTCAATAAGTATTTCAAAACAATTTTCATTGTTAGCACTTTTAGCCTATTCTAGAATCTAGTTTTAGGTTCTAGGTTGTCATATTTTGATTTTAGGTACTTTTGGTAGTGTCATTTTTTTAGTAGCTAGGTTTTGCCGTTCTAAACTTGTTAGAAATGCCTTTGTAGTTTCTTAGGCTTCTTTAGTATCAGGTGTTTTTTGGTCAAATAATAAAACTTCTTTTTAAATTTGTATGGATGTTGGACAAAGAGGGAGAGATTGAGATCAAGTTTGGAGCATTGTGATTGGGTCTCCCACGCACTCTGTTTTTGAAAGTTTATCAAGGAGGGATACAAGTATAAGTTCCAGATATGGTCAAATCGAAATCAATTTTGAAATAGGCAAAAGTGTTTGATGAAATGCCTAAGAGAGTTGTTGTCAAATGTGCATCAAATTTTTTAAACTTTGGTTGGCACTGGTTCACACAACTTTTTGCAATGCAATCTTTTGTTAAGTTTGATTTATGCACTTCGTTTTAATTACTTGAACCAAGCTTTTGCTACCAAATTGAGACTAAATGTGATGCAGTAATAACAGCAAGCAGTCAATACCAAAATTCTTCCCTTTAACCGTAAAAAGTGTTGAAAAATTGATGGTTTGAATGGTTATTTTGCATAGACACGATTAAACACTCAATTTGATGCTTTGAGAAACTTTGTATTGTCAATTTTAAGGTGTTTAAACATTGAAATAGCAAAGAAACACATTGCAGCAGAGAATCACTAGTCCATTTCCAAATTCAAGCAAATTTGATGGTTTGGATGGTGATTTTGCACATAGGCTTAAATTTGAAAAAAATGTATAGTGCATACAAATTTCAAATTGTAAAATACAGTTGTACAAATGTTGAAAATGCACTGAAATGGACAAATGCAAAATTTTAAATTAAAAGAAGACCAGATTCAATAAAACAACAGAAGCAAAGCTGACTAGTACAATCAAAGGCATAAGGAAGTCCTAAAGGACTAGATCTAGCTATAGAATGTGAGCTAGAAGATGTTAAATGGCCTAAGACAAACAATAACCACAAGCACGATGCATAAGCTTGATTGAAAACGTAACAACACTTTGTTATACGAGGCTAGACATTGTCTCATTGCCTTATAGGTTGATATCTTGCTACACTAGCACTTGAACTCAATTAAAAACAAAAAGTAAAGCTGGAATAAATTCAAGACAACATGACAGAAATAAAGTTGCAGTACTATGCACAAGACTTTGACAAATCTGCATATAAGGTCAAATATGACCAAAATCACCACTCTGCTTCCATTTTAACTCAAAAAATGATGGTTTAAAGACCAAATCGACATATAAGGTCAAATATGACCAAATGAACAGTGCTATCAACTTTAGAAAACCAATTTAAGCTTGTTCAAACTTTTGAATAGCATAAAAACAACAAAATTCAAAAATTACCCTTGCTATATCCAATTTATGCAGCAAATTACACCATTGAACCACCAAAATCAAATTTCTAAAGAAGCAAAGGTTGGCCAGCAATTTAATTGACTCAAGAAAGTGTAACTCTACTAAACTAAACTACAATTAAAAGGCTTAAAATGACCAAACTCAGAATGGATAATTCAAAGAAGTTGAGCACGGTGAAAAGCTAGAATTAAATTCTGAAACTATGAAATGCTAAGGATTTTGAGCAACCAAGCTATGCATATTGCATTTCATTGGTTATTATGGTTTGATACACCTTAAGCAACCTTCAACAACACTAAAGAATGTTGTATAAAGCTTCAGAATCAAACGAAGTTAACTGAAACAGATTTAATAATTTGAAACCAAAATAGAAATTCTACAACAGCATTAAAACAAAAATGAAATCAGAGTTCATTTCTAGTGCTTCAGCTTGTATCACCAAGGCTAGAACAAGTTCTCATTGCCTTTGTTGGTAGATATATAGCTTGTCAAGCACCTTAAACTCACACAAACCGAAATAAGCATAGTTGAACACATTACTAAATAATTAACAGAACTAACATTGCATCAATAAATGCTTATGACTAAGACAAAACTGAAATTGAAAAATAAAGCTAAAAGTGACACAAACAAAGAAGAATGAGAAGTATAGCAGAAGATAGAAAGTAAGGAAAGAATTATGTATATTATGAAAAAGGTTGAAGAGAGGTCGAGTTGAGACTTAATTTAATCCCTTGGCATCTGGTGGTTGAAAAAAGTGCAAGCTTTTTGGAAGGGCGTTGTGATAGTCTTCTTCAAGTTCCAAAACATCAAGTAAAGTGATAACAAACATCAGACTCAAACTAACCACTACATCCACATGCCCAAGTGCTAAAGGATTAGATATAATTTTTCATTCAACAACTAAAGAAGAAACTATGCACTAATTCACTCAAAACAAGAGGAAATCTAATTTTGAGGAACACAATGTTAATCAATGGTATAATATGAGCATAAGATAAGGAATTTGAGAATTGAATCCTAAACAAGTTGTGTATTGCCTAAAACTAATCTGCTGAATGGAAAAGATGAATTAATGGAATCTTGCATGCTTTAGTGGGTCTTTTCATATGAAATGGTTATATGTTAGGGTTAAAGTATGGTATGAACGAGTATATGATTGTTTGAAATTAGTTTAAGCTATATATGTATATATAATATCATTAAACTGGTAAATGACCATAAACCTAATAAGCTAACTCTGCTTTAAATAATTGGTAATTGAGTTAACATTCAGTAAGTAATTGTTATGCTATCATACTTGATATTTCAGAATTTAGTATAATGAGAGAATGATGTGTAATAAGGTTTGTATGAGTTTTGGTTTATTTAACATTGTGATATGTGTTCAGATTGGTTAAGGTCATTGGGTATACGTGAAGTTGAGATATGGTACCCCAATTGTTGTTAAACCTTGGCTAGAATATGCTATCTTAGTTTAAGGTTGAAAGTATGTGAATTATGTATTGATATATGAGTTGGATGTATGCTAGATAATGTGTTTAACTCTGATTAAAAGTCGTACAATTTGAAAGGTATGCATAAACTATAATATGTATTATAATTGGTACATGATGGCTTTGGATTCATAGTTACTTGAAATTAGAAAGATAATATATAGATGTATTGTAATCAGAAGTATGCTTAAATTTGGAATGGAAATCTGATGGAATTAGAAAGATAAATATACACATTTCTAATTTTACCCAATATTCAAAAAATTTGTAATTGGGCTTGTTACACGAGTTTATTGGCTTTTATGCAATTTGACTTTCAAGTCATGTTTCTAATTTGGCTTTTTCTGATGTAAATAACTCATATGGCTCAAAACTGCTTTTGACCAGATTAGTATGTAACTAGCACTTGAATAAGACATCTTTGCAAGTTGGAATGTGAAAAAAAGTTTGAAAATGACTCTAAGAAAGATTAAACAGAATTCCAACACTGAACTAATGCTCAAATGAATAAAAGAATAAAAAGACTCTAGCAAAGAAAGTGTAGTTCGATCTAATTGGCAGGTGTTGAGATTGTTCATAAGGGAAGCACTGGTTTAGCTAACCTTAGTCTCAACGTGCTTTATTCACTCTGGTTTTTGGTGATGACAACACATTTTTAATAACACATGTATTGTTGATATGTTACATGTTCTGTTGCTTATTGATTAATATTTTATTGAACATGTGTTGTGTTGTGTTTGATATGTGAATGCACATTTACTGAGCTTGTATACGTTACATCCTTTCTGGTTGCATTACACATATTTTCGAAGAAGAAAACCACATGCACTTTTGTGAACTTAAACTATGTGGCAAATCCGATAGCTTAAGTCGACTTCATTATTAGTTGAATCGATTAAGACTAAAGACTTTGCACAGATTTTCAAATACAGTGTTATGTGAGAATTTACATTGAAAAGAATTTCAAAATGTGCAAATGTGTCAAAGTCGACTGTGTGCGCTATGCATTCGACTTTACTAGTTGTCTTGTTTGAAATTATGTTATGCTTGTGAATAGTAATAACTATATTTTAAAAGTTAGTTAACCATTGAATGAGAGTCAACTATATTGAATGTGGAATTAATTTGTTTGACTTGACTGCTACTAATTCGACTTATCTGTTATAATTGTCAAGAGATAGTCGACTGTATTAGTAGCTTAATTGACTATAGGAGCGTCTGATTTATGGAAATCTATAAATACACGAGACCTGAGTTATTCATAGAACTTTTGGAAGAACTAACACTTTCATATTCTGTTTCAGATTGATTCTCTGAGTTTTAGAGCTCTAGGAACTCATAAAGAAGACCGTGGAGATCATTCTTTGAACAGTTTCTGAAGGAGAATTCTACTGCGCTTACTGCTTGATCATTATTCGCATAATTGAGGTGTTCTTTGGTTGATCAAGGATCGTGTTGCAATCCGTTGGTGATTGAAGTACCTGTTGTGATTACATGGGGAAGACTCGTGGAGTCTGGTACACTTTGAGGATCATTCAAAGTGGGTTGCAGATTGCAGAAGAGGGGATATGTTGCTGCAGATCTTGCTTTTTGTATTGCCTAAAGAGAATAGGAAGGCACAATTTGATGTTAAAGCCAGAAATATCATTGCCTCTACACTAACTGTTGATGAATTTTTCAGGATATGTCAATGCAAATCTGCCAAAGAGATGTGGGATGTCTTGGAAGTCACACATGAAGGCACTAATGAAGTCAAGGGAACAAGGAAGAATTTTTTGATTCAGGAGTATGAACTTTTCCGGATGAAGGTTGGAGAGACAATATATGAAGTCCATAAAAGATTCACACACATTGTTAACCACCGTATGGCTCTTGGCAAAGTGTTTGACAAAGAGGATATCAACATCAAGATTCTAAAGAGTCTGAACAGAAGCTGGCAACCAAAAGTCACTGCAATCTCAGAATCCAAAGACCATACAAGCATGAATATGGCTACCTTTTTCGGCAAGCTAAGAGAACATGAGTTAGAACTTGGAAGGTTGAAGGATGAAGAAGAGATTGAGGAAAAGAAGTCCATTGCTCTGAAAGCAACGAGTAAGAAAATCTCAAAGTCAGAGGACTCAGATCCAGAGATGGAAGACAAAGAAATGATGACCATGATGGCAAGGAAGTTCAGTCGACTTATGAAAAATGATAGTCAACTTATTAACCATGCACGTCATAGTAAAGCAAAGAAAGGCTTCAGATCAAATGTTGTCCAATGCTACGAATGCGGGAAGGAAGGACATATCAAACTAGAATGTCCAGAAAGCCAAAGTAGAAAGCAAATAGAAGGTTCCCTCAAGACAAAGGCAGAAAACAAAAAGGAGCCTACATTGCTTGGGAAAATAGTGACTCTGACAGCTCAAGTGATGAAGATGCTGATCTTGAGGAAGAATCAAATGTATGTTATATGGCTGGAGGAACATGGGATGATTATGACAATAATGTAGATTTTGAGAATGAACCAATTGAAGTCAAGTATGATCTGCTGATTGAAGCATTCAAAGATATACATGTTGAAGCTATGCGACTACAATACAAGGTTAATCGAATCAACTCTAAGAGAAGAGACTATGAGCATAGAATTTAAAACCTTGTGGCTGAAAATGAGAAATTCGAGAAAGAATTAGATGAAGCTTTGATATCTGCCAAAGAGAATAATATTGAACAAATAGATTACTTGACTAGTACGCTAGACAAACTCACTTAGGGTAGAGACAATCTAAATGTTGTATTAAAGTCTTCTGGTAGAGCTATTTACAAACAAGGAATAGGATATAAAGCTTAGTCTAACAAAACCAATGCAAAGAGATTTATTGATTTAAGCAAATTAGTTAAACATGCTTGCTTTTATTGTAATTGTGTTGGTCATACTGTTAGAAACTGTTATTATAGAACTGTTGGTGTTCCTAAAGGACTATATGTGTGGAAACCAAAGGAACAACTAACTAAAACTAACAATCAAGGATCTAAAGTAAAATGGGTACCTGCAACAAAAATTTGAGTTATTTTGCAGGATAGCAATCTGATGAAAGGATGTGCAGTGAGAGCTCAAGGATCAACTACATGACCATGACAACCATCTTGAGTATCTACATTTGGTAACATATATTAACTCACTGCATCATGCATTATCTGATTGATTGGTTGATGTTTGATTGTGTGTAAAATTGTCTGTATGCCTGAATGATTGATTTGCTTTGAAAAATTGATTCACAAAATTTAGTCGACTTTATTATGAATTGATTCGACTATATGTCTTTGCATGTACAACTCTATTTTGAATAATATAAGTGATACAGTAGTCAATTGTGTATTTAACCAAATCGAATGCAATCTCTATTTTTAGTTTTTTCTGATTTAAAATTTAAAATGGATTATTTTGTGGTTTGGTCATTCGCGCCATTTCTGTCTGCATTATCTTAGCCGTACTTTATTCTCGACACTAGCACACACACTACTTGTGTATTTTCAATGATCCTTGACTGAATTCTGGATAGTCTGAGTGTCTTTGGAAATGGCTTCTCCGACTCATCTCTCAAGCAAAGGAAAAGCAAGATGCAAGACAATTGCTAGAGAAACAAATGAAAATGGTTGGATTAGTGATGTTGACTCTCGAATGAGGTTCACTGGAGAAAGTCCCAAAGTGGTAGTATCTCCAAGGTATCTAGACTTGAGGTTGTTTGGAAAGGAAAACTTTAAATTTCCTGAATGGATTGAAAGTCAAAACTTGTCGACCTTCGTACAAATGGATGAAGATTGGTATCCTAATCTTGTTAGAGTGTTCTACCATCAGTTGAAAATTATCAGTGACATTTTCTCAAGGGTTAAAGGAACTAACATCATCATCAACAAAAATGTTTGGCAACAAACAACTGGACTAAACGCTGAAGGAATTTCCTCTCATCTATCGGACACTCAAATAAATCATTGGTTAAACAAAGAGGATCTCTACATAGGGTGGATCAAACCTCATGTAAAACAAATAAGAGTAAATGTCTTTCTGTATAAAGCCTCAGAAGTGAAGAAATGGTTCTTGCACACATACTGGCATGGGTAATTTTTCTGGGAAGACTAATGCAATATGAAATGACCATAAATGATGTGTTTCTTTTACATGATATCAAGAATAATATTCCCACCAACTGGGTGGAGGTTTTAAAAGATCACATAATCAAAGTTGCTCACAATAAGGCTCACTATCTACCTTATGGTGTTCTCATAAGGAATATACTTGTTCTTCATGGTGTAAGCATATCTGGTGAAAGGAAACACTCTTGCAGTTATGCAAATATCATCAATCTTAATGCTCTTATCTCACTAGGACTGGTTTGGACTGCAAAAGGTTGGTGTTTTAAAAATAAAGAAAGTCAGATGTACCGTGAAAACACCTCTACTATCTGTGGACTTGAGTCTAAGTATGTCTCCAACAAAAATTGTGGAATATTCTCTGTCGATCCATTTCAGTTAATTGTGCACAAGCTTGATCAACTTGAGAGAAAGGTGGATTTCATTTTACAACATCAGAAGAATAGAAACACATCTGAGGATGAATCCATGAATTCGGTTGAAGAAGGAGAGGAATGAAAAATACACCTTTTGCGTTTTATGTCTCTTACCTGGTTGTGTTTTTTGTTTCTTTTATGACCTAGTGTTGCCATTACTGTCTTCTCTTGTTCTGATCACTCATTGTAATATTCTTGAACAAGTAATGAAATGAGTATTTTGATGTAATATCATTTAGTTTAATTTGTTTGATTAAATTTGTTCTTATTGAATGATTGAATCGACTTTACATTGATTGATGTTGACTATGCATATTTTACTGTTACAATAATTGCTTTGCATATTCACTTCTTATTTGATTATTTTTCTTGCACTTCTATGATTCTAAAATGCTTGACCTTCAAAAGATCATGAAAGGTTTTGCAGGAAAACATTGCTTTGGAAATCATAGGTGGAATCCAAACTCACTGGAAAGCAATGAATTTGATTGGAAAAATAATTCAATCGACTTGATCATAACAGGATTATAAATTCCATCACTGGAATTTGGTTATTATATTGATTGATCATTTTATTCTCATTATCTTCAATATATCTCTGTTTCGTAATGTTTGTGTACTTCTTATATGAGATTATATTGTGAGATTGTTGATGATTGTATCTGTGCATGATAGAACTGCTTGAAATCATAACTATGATACAATTCTGTTTTATACTGAATGTATGCGCTGATTTTTATTGTACTGCATTATGCATTTGAATTTGATTGAGTAAATTATGCATGATAATAGAGGAAGCATTACATACTCACATATTTCTTCACATGCCTACACTTCATGGGGAGGTTATCTTTTTCATGTGAATATATATGATAGGGGGAGCATTTCTGATTGTAAAGTGTTTTTACATTGATGCATCTCTATTTTTGGTTTATCAGCATATCATATCTAGAAGCATACCTTTTTTGTTAATGCACAAAGGGGGAGAAATGATTGGTTATATGCTTGATTTGTGATTGCTTAATAATGTTTTTCAGAGTAAAGGTTCTTTATAAATTTGAAATATATCTTTTACTTGCTTTACACTCTGAAAACTGCTCTGATACACTTGAAAGTTCAATTAATCACTTACACTTTCTGTTTGCTTGATTTTGAGTGATTACTTGACTGGTTTATTGTGTTGCTTGTGTGCAAACATGTTTGTTTACTAATCATGGTAGTGCATCATCCAAAAAGGGGGAGATTGTTGAGATTTTTGATAAGGGAAGCACTAGTTTAGCTAACCTTAATCTTACAGTGCTTTATTCACTCTAGTTTTTTATGATGACAACACATTTTTAATAACACATGTATTGTTGACATGTGTTCTGTTGCTTATTGATTGATATCTTATTGAACATGTGTTGTGTTTTTTTTTATATGTGAATGCACATTTACTGAGCTTGTATATGTTACATCATTTCTGGTTAAATTACACATATTTTCGAAGAAGAAAACCACATGCACTTTTATGAACTTAAACCGTGTGGCAAATCTGATAGCTTAAGTCGACTTCATTATTAGTTAAATCGATTAAGACTAAAGACTTTGTGCAGATTTTCAAATATAGTGTTATGTGAGATTTTACATTGAAAAGAATTTCAAAATGTGCAGATGTGTCAAAGTCGACTGTGTGTGCTATGCATTCAACTTTATTAGTTGTCTTGTTTGAAATTTTGTTATACTTGTGAATAGTAATGACTATATATTAAACGTTAGTTAGCATTGAATGAGAGTTAACTGTATTGAATGTGGAACTAATTTGTTTGACTTGACTGCTACTAATTTGACTTATCTGTTATAACTGTCAGGAGATAATCGACTGTATTAGTAGTTTAGTTGACTGCAGGAGCGTCTGATTTATGGAAATCTATAAATAGACAAGACCTAAGTTATTCAGAGAACGTTCTCTGAGTTTTAGAGCTCTAAGAAGTCGTCAAGAAGATCGTGGAGATCATTCTTTGAAGAGTTTCTGGTTAGGTGAGAATTACATAAAGCTTGTAAGGATGATGGGGTCTTACGGGAACTGAACTATTGTACAAAGGCCTTATAACAACTGAAATTACTAACTTAGTGTGACACCCGGGCACTGACGAAGGCGGGGAGTGATCGCCGGTGCAAGAGGCATGGTGCAGGGGGCACGGACAAGGAGCGGCTCCTG
>NW_014542925.1:1171387-1203274 GCF_000741045.1 Vigna radiata var. radiata | reverse complement strand
TGAGAGGGATCTGGAGACTGTATAGGTATGGGACTATACAGTTGAAGGATAGCTTAAAGGAATTGATTTGGCTACCCATATCACCAAAATGCATTTACTTTTCGGAAGCCTAACCCATAAGAACTTCATGGTTAAGCGTGCTTAGCCTGGAGAAATTCTGGGATGGGTGACCTTCTGGGAAGTTTTATCGGAAAGTGTGCGAGTGAGGACAAAGCACACTGGAAAGTCTCGTGGTGATGTGTGGGGGCAGTCAACAATCCCTGTAAGTTGTAGGGGCGTTACACTTAGGTCCTAAAACAATTAAGGCACATTGGAAATAACTCAATTAGCAATAAGATATTGGTTCTTAGCAACTAAGAAACTAAAATTGGTCCTTACAACAATTGGAACACTAGTCTAAACAATCTGACCACCAACCATTTGGATTAGGAACCTTATAGCAACTGCAACATACTTTAAACACCTCACAACAACACTATAATAACTAGGAACTGAATTAAAGCATAATAATAAGGGAACTACTGAAAATTTCTCTTATAGCAATTGAACAAAAATGTAAGGGACTCTATAGCAACTGAATAATTGGCATAGACCTTATAGCAATTGGAACATATGATATAGACCTTAAAGCAACTGAAAAAAAAACTGACAAAGCCTTAACCTACTCAGGACATATTTTCCTTGTACTCTTGATTTACCAATTTTCGCTATGCTTACAGCAATACCAAAACAACCCCTAAAACTTATTCCAACCTCGAAACAAAATCAAGAGGAATCAAAACTAACAGGCCAGCAATACCAGAACAAGTTCTAGTACACAGAATGCCATATAGGAATCCAATAGAAAACATGGAACGTACTAACCTGTTTGGTCTCCCCCTTGTACTCACAGTCTCAACCCAAAACCCCAATATAAGCCAAACAATTCACATTATCACACAATACATATAAGGTGCTAAAGCAGAAATATCCATAGTGCAAACAACTTCACGCATATTGGTAAGAACAGGGAAACACCCAATTCGATGGACACATTGCACAAAAGTAGGGAAGAACAAGGCAATCAATTTATTCAAGTAGCATTCTAAAACAGAGAACTTACCTTGCACTTTAGAACACCCAATTCAATGGAAGTCGAGCGACACCGAATAACCAACTTTGGGCTTCACCGCAAGGACCTCTTGACGCTAATGACCACGAATCACCACCCCACCTTCCGCACAAGCCTCACGCGCACAACCACGAACCACCATCCCACCCGCAACACCCACAACGGCACAACGAACCCTAGGCACACAATGCCACCGGACATAATAGACAGGGAGAGGGATAGGGAGAGAATGAATGACAACAAGAGAAAGGGAAGGCAAAGGGAGGGAATGGGAAGCTCGATGGGAATCTACTACCAAAGTTCTCAGCAGAGGGGAGGGAGGCTTTTCTGTTTGACGAAATTGGGGACGACCTGCACGAATACCTCCAATCACTGAGTTTATTTGGTCGAGGCTCTTACCGAGAGCCATAAGACCCTCGCTAAGGTTATTTTAAATCGTCGATAATGTTATTTTATCAAAGCCGTCAGTGATTCACTTTTTGACCTTCGTTAAAGTACTTTTACCGACGTTCCAAAGGTCGTTAAAAAAACACTGTCAATAATTCACGCTTTTTTTTTGTAGTGATAGAAAAAGAAAATATGACAATGATTAAATGATTATTTATATATTTTGAATGCTATATATTATGATATATATAATAAATGAGGTATTAAATTATTTTTATCAACAAGAATTTATTAAAAACATAATAGAGGAAATAAACTTCCAATAGTTTTTTCTTTATCACGTTAAAATGATTGAATTATATAATAGTTTATGTTAATGCATACTAGTAGCCACATATTCAATCTCTTTTACGTGTTTAAACGAGAGCCTTGTTAATATCTTGCGTGTCGTGTTTTGTATACGACATAAAGATTTTGTAAACTTTCAATTCAGACACTTTCGTCTCAAAAGTCAAAGTTTATAAAGAAATTAAATTATACCATATGGTTCAGTGACACTGCATGGATGTATGGGTTTGTCTGAACTTATAACAGATAGATCTTCACAATAAATAAATAAATAAATAAATAAATAAATAAATAAATAAATATATATATATATATATATATATATATATATATATATATATATATATAGATATAGATATAGATATAGATATAGATAGGTAGATAAATAGGTAGATATAAACCTACTTTTTGTATGGGTGTATGGATCCTTACGACATCATAATTATTACTGAGTTTTCAACTTGATTTATGATTTATGGATGAGTCCTAATTCATTTTTTATTTTTTTTTTTAAAATTCCTAAAGGTGTAAAAAAAGAAAAATGTATCTTCAATTTATTTTAGAAAATTCCTTAAGATGTAAAAAAGAATTATCTTTATTTATTTTTTTGATAATTTTTTTTTATAAATATATGAATCAATAAAATAGTACATATAATTTATAATTAAAAAATTATTAAAAAAATATTTAAAGAGTCATTGTTCCAAAAACGAGTTTCAATCTCTAGATCATCCTATCAAGTGGGTTAGAGTTAAAGTTATGATAGGTTTAGTCTTATTATTAAATTTTAATTAACTTTTAGAAAAAATATAAATTATATATATATATATATATAATTATATATATTTTTAGATAATTTTATATATAATTATATATTATATATTTTATTAGATATTTAATTCAATATTTTATATCACATTTATTATTATATTATTAAATAAAATATATAATAACATTTGATACGTTTTTAGTTTTCATATATTAAATAAAATATTCATTTTTATATTTTTATATTATATTCATATAACAATATTTATGTATAAGACAACACTTCATATATATTTTTCATATATCACCGTATAAATATTTAATGATTTTATTCATTGTTAGTTTTTGTAAAAAAAATCAAGTTGTCACTTCTAATATATTTTCTAACTTTTGTTAAAAAAAAAATTATCTAAATTAGTTGCAATAATATCTAAATTAGAATAAATTTTTAAATAATTTTAAACAATAACAAAATTGAATTATTCCCAGTAATCGCCTACACCTTTATTAATCAATAAAAAAATTAAAGGTGGAGTAACTGAAATGAAATAACTAAAAAATTTAATCAATAGGATCAATATAAACTGCGAATTATTCACAAATAAATCGGAAATGTTAAAAGTAAAAGATTATAGAAGAAAAATAAACTCTAAAATATATTATAATTAGATAAAAAAATATTATATATTATGTTCCATCTGATACGATTTTGTAAAATATATAAAAATTAATCTTAAAATTTAAGAGAGAAAATTTAGAAAGAATTTCTTGGGAGAGAAACAAAAGAGGCATGCAATCAAAATTGACTTCGGAAAACACAAAAAATGCAAAGAGAGAGAACATAAACGACTTTTGTGAGAAGTATGTCTTATAATGGATCTATGAGTACAACTATAAATACGAATTTTTTTTCGACCAGGTTATAATAAATTTTATTAAAAATCATTCTTTACTATTAATTATTAATTATAAGTTTATTAACATTGAGTAATTAAAGATCAAGAAATCGTTTAATACAATATATAAAATTTACTCAACAAAAAAGTTATTTTAATTTCATAAAATAACATTTAAAAGGATATATTAATGAAAGAAAATTAAACTGGTCCAGAAAACTGGTTATTGTTTACTTAACAAGTTATCACTTCTATAAAAAAAAAAAAAAAAAAAAGTCTATGAATTGTAAGATTTTTTGTAAATATTTTAGTTCTGCAAACTTATTTTATAGGGAACTTTTTGGCTCGGAGGTTATTTTTTTTTTTTTTCAATTCATGCGAAGCTAAACCATATAAAAGGAATCAAATTAACTGGTCTATCAATCTAACTAAAATAAAATAAAATTAGAATCAAAAACATTTTAAATGTGTGCCTATATTAATGCATTTTAAATTAATCTTTAATTAAAGTAGTTTGGAGTAGACTAAAATGGTACAAATACATTTTCTATTTTAAAATAAATTAAATATAATTTTCATTTAATTTATTAATTTGTGTCGATGTTACCGATGTTATTAAAAGTAATTTAAAAAAGAAAATTATCATATAAATATCTCTATCTCAACAAAAATAAAAAATAGATAAAAGAAATTGTAGTGAATGAACGACGCCAATATGGATAAAACAAATAAATGTGAATAAAGAAATTTGCACAAGAAGAAAAAGAAAAAAAAAAGAAAATAACTATAAGTGAGAAAAATTATAATCTTCAAATTTCAGTCTTTAAATTAAAAGATTTCTATTCGTTATCACAAACGCGCAGAAAAATCATAGCATATATAAGAGCATCAACTAAGCCTACATGAACCTTACTTATATTTATTATTTTAAGTTATTATAGTTAGCACTAATATAGCATTAATATATGAACCTTATTTATTTTTATTATTTACTCAAGTTATTATAGTCAATACTAATATAATGACACTTATACAAATATTTTACTTATTAAAGTAAAGTTAAGAATAATTAGATTGACTAAGTGAGCTCAATTATGTTAATTAGATAAATATTAATTTGACATTAACACAAATATTTCTATTTATTAAAATCAATTAATGTCGTGGTCAAATTAGTGAAACCGACGTTAATCTTGTAATGAGCGTTGAACTTAACCAACATACACATTTACATAATATAAAATTAAATTAAAAAAATACATTTATTAATTTAGAATCAATAAACCTTGTGCGTCACGGCACACTTTAATAATATTTGGCCACGAAATTACTTAGGTGTTAATTTGATATGATATTGATTTGTTAATATATTTGAGTGGATTTGGATAAGAGTAATTGAGAGGATTTGAAAATAATTTTTTTTTCTGTTATTTATTTAAATAAGTGAGAGTAAATTTAAAAGTAAAATTTGTAAAAATTAGTGTAAGATTTTATTTATGTGACAGATTAAAAAAATTATTTTTAAATTCACTCTCACTTACCTCCAAATCTATTCAAATAAATAACAAAAAAATTTATCATCAAATTCTTTTAAATTCTCTCCATTACTCTCTTCAAAATCCACTTAAGTGAACCAAGCATTAATAAAATTTGAAACTTATCTAATTTTAAATTTTGCATATTTCCATTACTATGAAAACCTGAATATAGAACATTTATTTTAGGTTTAATACCTATTTTGGTCCCTCCTTTAGGAGAGTTTGTTCAAAGTGGTCATCCCTTTTTTAAAAAGTTCACTTACGTCCCAGCTTTTGCAAAAACTGAACAAATAGACGGCAGAACTGCCAGGTAGCTATTATATGATGATGTGGCATTGTTATGTGTTTTAAAAAAATAAAAAATTATGACGTGTAAATTAAAATATTTAGGGTTAAATTAAAGGATGAAATTGGGATAATTTGGGATTAATTAAGTAAATTAATTTAGGGAAATTTCCTCAGAAGTTGCGATTGGGAATTGTTATGCAATTTAGGGTTCTTCACATTGAATCCAATCCTGTTCATCAGCCCTCCTTGACGAACCCAAATTGTAGAAACCGTGAAAGAGCAGAAGAATAGATTACATGGGTGAATCTCTGATAGCACTCAGAAGAAGCAGTGTTCTATAATCCTTAGTAACAGCTAAAAACTGAGAACAGAATCCTTTTCTGATCAACGCTCCTTTTCTTCTTGGCTTTCGCTGTAGGAACAGGCTCTGTAACGCTATACAAATCTTTTACACACAGTACCTCTCGATGGTGGTAGCAAAGCTTTCATCTTGGGAGTCCACGGTGGTTTCTGTGACGGAGGAAACATCTCCACCGGAATCGACCTTGCTCTGACGCGGTTTCCCTTGCACCACACTGTAGCTGCAGCTGTTGTTGCTGATGTGGTGATCCTCTTCAGAATCTCCACTGCTGAGTTGAATGAGTTGCTTCGATCTTTGAGTGGGAAAACGTGATCGGCTTCTGGGTGCTCTTGATTTGGTATATAGCCATGATTTATGGAACAGAGAGAATGATGAATGGTGAATTGGAACTGAAACTGCTCAATCAATTTACTTAATCCTAAATCAATTGGAACCCTAGATCAATTTACTTAATCCATTCCAAATTACCCCAATTTCATTTTTTAATTTAACCCTAACTATTTTAATTTACACGTCACAAGTTTTTATTTTTTTAAAACACATAACAATGCCACATCATCAGATATTAGTCACCTGGCAGCTCTGCCGTTAACAAAGTTAATGTCGTTACCAAAAAGGACCTATTTGCTCACTTTTTGCAAAAGCTGGGACTTAAGTGAACTTTTTAAAAAAGGGAGGACCACTTTGAACAAACCTTCCCAAAAGAGGGACCAAAATAGGTATTAAACCTTTATTTTATTTCAATTGTAGATATTACATGGTTTCAAGTTAATTTAGTTTCCTTCGTCCGTCGAAAGTGTAGGAATGCTTTGTTCATTTCTGAAAAAGTTGTCAGGATCAACTCTGGTCTTCACTGTAGCCAATCTCCTAAAATTGTTACCGAAATACTTGAGACCCCAAATGCTGGCTTGGTTGTAACTTGTGTAGCCATGGTTATTAACCCCAATGTCAAGGTCTCTGTAATTCACATATGCAGCTCTCGGAGAGTTTGAAACATAAGGTTCCATATATTTGTATAACTTTCTAATCCAATTCATGTACCTTTGTGCAGCCTCATCCCCTTCCTCTTCCCAAACGACCACATAATGAATATGAAATATGTATCGAGATCTGTGTGCGAATGCAATTTCAGATTCCGAAATCTCATCCATTCTTCCTCCATAAGGGGCGAATTGAAGCTCACCATCTGGAACTTCATAAAGCAAGCGCCATAGCCCTTGTAATCCATCAATAGGAATGGGTTTCCTAACATAATCAGATTTTGCTTTATTTATTCCTGGACGGAATCGACTTCTGTTCAGCAAAACTTCAGGGGCTTCATTCACTGTAGATCCAACTAACACAGCATTCGCGAAGACAACAGACCCAATCCAACTTGTCTCAGTACAGTCTTTTCTCTCCAAACCCAACTCCGGTAAGCTCTTTTGCATCAATGGAATAAGTTCTTCTACACCTCCTTGAAACATGGACACAAAATTGGCTTGGATTGTTTGTTTTCCAGGTTCACGTGAATTTACCTTTTTCACGTCTACCCTAATGAATATGCGCTCGTCCAATTTATTGGCCACAAGCTGCCACTTTTGGATGATCTCGGTTGCATTCTCTTCCAATGTCCTTGCAACATTGAACACTGTCACAGTTGATGGAACCGGAACTAGTTTTATCTTCCAAGCCACGATGACGCCGAAGCTTGCTCCCCCACCTCCTCTAATGGCCCAAAACAGATCCTCACCCATGGCTTTTCTGTCAAGAAGATTACCATTCACGTCTATTATGTGAGCATCTATGATATTGTCTGCGGCAAGACCGTACTTACGCATCAAGAATCCATAACCACCTCCACTGAAGTGGCCACCAGTGCCTACAGTGGCACACACGCCCGCTGGGAACCCCAATGTTTTGCTTTTCTGGCTAATCGTGTAGTAAAGTTCACCAAGTGTTGCTCCAGCTTGAACCCATGCAGTACGGTTTTCTACGTCAACCGTGATTTGTCGAAGGTTTAAGAGGTCAACGATGACAAATGGAACTCCAGCAACGTACGAGAGACCCTCATAATCATGCCCTCCACTTCGGGTTCGAATCTGTAAACCATGGCGTTGAGAGCAGATTATGGTAGCTTGAATGTGGAAAACCTCGAGTGGTGTGACAATGACCTGGGGTTTTGAGCTTAAGTTGAAGAATCTATAATTTCGAATGGACATGTCTAATATAGAGGAGTATGAAGAGTTGGTTTGTGCGTAAACAACATTGGAGATTGAGTTTGAGATATGGGGATAATTGTAAAGACATTGAACAAACTTTTCAGAAATATCAAATGAAGGAGGTTCAAATGAAAATAAAAGAGCAATGGCGGTGGCGAAGGTGAAATAGGAGCTCAGATACTTCATTTTTGTGGATGGTTTGTCGCTCATATGGGAAGTGCAAAGTCTCTTTTATACTATTCTGGAGTTTAATGCTAAAACGCAACAAAAAGAAAATTAGTTGAAGGTCCTTCAATTTTTTTTTTTTAAAAATTATTTTAACACATAATTTTATAACATTTTGATATATCACGTGTTATTTTTTAATAAACAACAGATATTACATCATAGAAATCTTTTCTAATAATATGAATTTTGTAAATTAAGGGTTATCTTCAAATCATAATCATGGAAAAGCTTTTGATAATAGTTTTAGCAATAATTTTATTCTTAAATGAGTTAAAATTAAATAATTTTGTTTCCACACCGCGAACTCAGAAAACCCGAGTTCTCCGAGTTGGTTAGTTTTGGCCAACCATGAAAGAAGATATTAAAACTACAGAAATGCGAAAAATGTCAAGTCTACACGAACGTCCAACACCCTCCCCCAGGCCAATTACACACGCTAGTCTCTCCGTGGTTCGCAGTCGATTATTTCAAAATACTAGAATCACTCCATAAGTTTTTTTCAAATTTATAAACAAAATGAATACTTTTGTGATTTAGAATTTAAGAGTTACGTCGAATAAAAAATTACCACCATTGAATCACCTTTTCGTTTCTAGAACAATGTAAAGGATAGTAACATGAATTTGTTGCAAAATATAAATATCCTTTTGTGCGGATGAACTAAGGTTATCGGTGTTTTATTTTTTAATTTTTTTGTGTCCCTTTTTCTGCCTTAAGAATAGTGGTATTTGTAAAGAACAAAGAATAGTTAAAATATAATATATATTATTTTATTAAAGGAAAACTCAGATAAAGAAATATATTTTAATAGCTGTCGGTAATCGGAGGTAGAAGTTAAATAAGAGGCGTTCAAAGCCTCTTTTTCTTTTTTCACTATATTCAGAATTTAATAGTAATATTTTTCTGATAAGATCCTAGTCTTTTTATCGCTTAAACAACAGATGCTACATCAACAAAATCTCTAATAATATGAATTTCATGACGGTTTCATCAAAATTTTTATCAGTGAATCAGTTAAAATTAAATCATTTCTTATTGTACCATTTAATTTTTAATTTCTATCAAATTTGAAATAATAGAATCACTTCATAAGTATTTTTAAATTTATAAACAAAATAGAAAAAAAATTCCTATTCAGTTGAATAAAAATATTAAATAACGTGGCTTAATAAGTTTTTTTAAGCTCTTTATTATGGAACAATTTAAAATTACATCTATTTGAGTCATATTCACATATTATAACGATTAGGAAGTAGACATAAAGCTTAACTCAACTCTACAAAATTGGCTTGTAAGGTGTGGTTTGTACTCACTTATATATTATGAATTGGCTTTATATATTCAGTTCTAGCAAGAGACCAAAGCATCAATTCAAAGTTTGACTAATCAGATGACGACTCAGCTCACTCAGGAACAGTCTCAAGATTTAGAGCAATTATCATTTCAGACTGTTCAAATTCAGGAAGATGTCAGTGCCATCAACATAGGAGATGAGAAGCAGAGTCATGTGCCCATTGTACCACCTACCTTTCCACCTTCATATGTCCCTACTATTGCAGTTGAGGATGCTTATAGGGATTTTGATCTTCATTCTTCTTAGCTTCATGACCAGGTAGTAATGACTAGTAATTTTGAGGCAGGTTCCACCACTAGTTATGATTTGTTCAAAGTGAGAAAGTGGAAGAACCAGATAAGGAGACTCTGACAACCTTCAACGAAGTGGAGGTGAACATACCTCAAAATAATTATGTTGTTGATGGGTATGTTGTTGATGATTACATTGTTGATGAGCATGTTTTTTAATTTTCCCTCTCTACATGATGAGAAATCGCATCTGAATGCTTATTCTCCATGCACTAAACATGAATTTGAGTCTGTTGTTGATATTGCTTCTAAATTTAAACTTGATTCATGTTTTGAGAATATATCTCATGTTCAGTCTGATATATTGGGTGTTGTACCTCTGCATATAAATTTTTTGGAGCCACCATGCACTAACCTTATTGTAGAAGGTCAATAGGCACCAACTGAACCTGCTCATCAACAATCCTTCCTTCTTAGATCCAGTTGTGGAAGACATTTCCCTGCTCGATCAGATTTAGCGGATGAAGCATTTCCTCCTCAAAACTTCCTTGCTGGACCTAGTGGTGGAAAACATTTCCCTGCTAGTTCAAATTTGGCGTCTTCCACCCTAACTCAGGGGAGTTTTCTTTTCTCCTTCATTTCTCACTTTTATTGCACTTTGTCCACATCTTTTGATTGTTATGGTAGTTGATCTTTTGTTTGTGACACATTGAGGACATTATGTAGTTTAAGTGTGGTCTATTGGTGGAGATTTTTCTTTGTTTACATTTTTCTTTTTTTGACTTTTTCTTTTTTTAGGTTTTTCTTTGTTTAGGTTCTTCTAGTTCTAGGTTGTTTTTGTTTTGTTTTACGTTTTTGTTTGTGTACAGATTTGCATGATTCTTTTCATTTTTGGATTTTGTTTAGGTTGTAAGCTTTCGTTCATTTGATTGATACTTATGGATTGAAACCCTTGCTCTTCTCTAATTGGAAGATAATTATGATGTTCGAGAAGTTGAATTGATTGTGACAAAAATGCCCTATTTGAGGATTTGAGCAACTTCATGTTCTTTCTTGTGTGTGATATATATCTTGATTGCTTGCACATATACCTTGGCTTGACTCTTTTTTATGATTCTTCATTGATATGCACGTTTGGAAGTGATAAAGAAAATTTTGTTCTTGACCCTTTCTAGCCAAATAAGCCTACCTTGTTTTAATCCTTTCATAACCCCCTTGAGCCCATTATTTCCCCTTTCCTTTGTTTTGAAGCTCACACATTAGCCCTAAGTGAAAAACCATGATTACCTTAACCTTAGAGAATTTTGGAGCTTTGGAATTGTTTTGGGAACAAGTGTAGGGTCTTCTTGGGTATTCTAATGAATTGGCTAATTGGTTCCTCTTCTTGTTTGCTTTTGTAAATATGATGTGTATCCTGTCTCTCACAATTGTGTTCTAAAAAAAGAAAAAAAAAAGAAAAGAGACAAGACAAGAAAAGAAAGAAAAACACAAAAAAAAAATAGAAAAATAAAAATTTTGAATAGTGGAGTCAAGAAGAGGACTGAATTAGAGGTTTTGGGGTGTAATTTGATTGTATTTTCACTTGTTACCCATTTCTCCTCTATTTCTTTCGGTTTGTAGCTTCTCATCCATATCTTCTCCTCCATTGTCCTTGGCCCTATTACAACCATAAAAGACTTTTTGATTTGAACATGTATATGTTTTGAGTGTTGATATTAGAGACTTGCCAAGTCTATTTGTTGCTTTCTTTCTTGTGTGCCTTAAGTTGAAATTGATACCCTAGACACTTGAGAGAAACAATGATAGTGCATCTGTGAGATTCTGTTGCTTTTGATTCACCTCTTAAGCTAATTGATTATATTGCCATGTTTTGAATCTCTTGGATGATTTCCATGAGTATCTCCCTTTTCTGACTATCTATGTGTTGGATGTTGTCTACTCATTTTCTCTTTCTTGCATTCAATGAGAATTGTGTAAATTTGTTTTTTTTCTTGTGTTTCTTTTTGTTTCGATGTTCAGATGTTGTGTCACTCTCTTGATGTCTTTAGAATTGTTCCTTGTTTTGCGTCTTGATTTTTCCCAAGAGTGCAAAAGACTAAGTGTGGTCTATTTTGATGAATCATTATTTTATATTATTCACTTAGTTTTTCGCATCGAATTGTATTAGTGAATTGTGTTTAATTCTCAACTATTGACTCATTTTCACTATTTGGGTTTAATTTGACTAATAATTCTTATTTTAATTAATTTGAATTATTTTGGTCTAATTATTCCAATTATTATTTGCAGGATAACTTTGGAATTATTATTGAGACGTAAAGAGAGCTGTCACATCATTTATTGTTTTCCACATCAGCATTTCTTTTTAATTTCTTTTTTAGTTTAGCTTTGGCCCCATTTTTGGACATATTTTGTAGAAGCCAATTACAAAGGCATAATTGTAATTTGGGGGTTTTAAAACCCCAAATTAGATTTGAAACATCTTTCTCTCCCCTCATTTTCGTTTTTGCTCCTTAGGGTTTTGCTGTTGGACGTTTTTCCAACCCCCCTCTCCTTTGGGGTTTTAGGTTTTGTTTTCTTTCATTCTTTTTACGTATTGAGTCATTTAAGTTTCTAATTTCAATTTCAATTTTGTTTCCTATTCTTGTTTTGGATTTACGTTTTCTATTCTTGTTTTGAATTTACGTTTTCCTCATTTTCCCAATTGCATTTTCGTTTCTGCACATGCATTTCCATTCCCGTTTTCCATTTCGTTTTCTGATTTGAATTGAGTTCTTATTTTTGTTTTGATTCCAAAATTGAATTTTTTGTATGTTGCTATTGCATTTTAGAAATAATTCATTTTCATTTTGCTGTTTGGATTTCATTTTAACGGTAGCTTAAGTGTGCTTGGTTGGTCATTAGTGAAATTGCATCGTTTCCATGAGATTGTTGGTCTGTCATTGTGGTTTTTGTGATGTTCTAACCTTGCTCCATGTTTAATTATGTTGTATGCTTGCAATTGGGTACACACTTAGTCTCCTAGTTGTATTTAATCTTCGTTTAGCGATTAAACCATATTTTCTTAATTTGTGGCAGCGTGGACATGATTCAATGGGAGAATTGTGTTTGCTTAATTCGCTTTTACGAAAGCATGGTTAGTTTTTGCTTAGTTGGCTAGCTTGTGTTGGATTAGGGGTTAAAGTAGTGTGTAGGTGTTGGCTAATATGTGATTGGAAGCATGCAATTGAGCTAGTGACCAATCGCTTTAAACATGTGTTTGCGTTCGTGTTTAATTTGGTTCATTTCACTACACAAAACTATCAAAAAATCAGCCCCCACCAAGTGTTTGATCTAATGACTGAACCAATATTTGGTCCTTGAGAAACGACCTAGGAGTCATTTCCTAGTTTATACTGCATTTAATTGAATATTAAATTTGATTCAGGTACGACCTTGATCAACAAGGAATTCAAACCAATCAGTATCAATCAAGTGAAGGACAAGTCTACAACCTAAATAAAGTCCAGAAGTCAAAAGAAACAAGCAAAATTGTACACATAACACAATAAAAAACCTAGAAAAGAAAAACCTAAACAAAGAAAAATCTCCCCCAATAGACCACACTTAAACTACACAATGTCCTCAATGTGTCACAAGTATAAGATCAACAATCAGAATACTCAAAAGATATAGACAAAGTACAATAAAAGTGGAGAAGGAAGGAGAAAAGAAAGCTCCCCTGAGTCAGGGTAGAAGATGCCAAATTTGATTGAGCAGAGAAGTGTCTTTCACAACTGGATCAAGGAAGGAAGTACTTCTGAGGAACTGCTTCATTCGCCAATATTGATCGAGCAAAGAAATGTCTTCCACAACTGTATCTAGGAAGGAAGGATTGTTGATGAGCAGGTTCAACCGGTGCATATTGATCTTCAAGCTTTTATGCATGTGAGCACCTTTGTTTCCAATTGTGGGTGATTGTTGGTCATATTTATGCGTACCTTCCTACAATAAGGTTAATGCATTATAATTCCAAAAAATTTATATGTAGAGGTAAAACACCTAATGTATCATACTGAACCTTAGAAATACTCTCAGAACATGAACCAAATTCATATTTAGAATCAATATAAAAAATAGTCTCATATTCATGTTCAGTGCATGGAGAAGAAGCATTCAAATGTGATAGCAAAAAGTGGTTCTTATCATACAAAGAGTGAAAATTAGAAACACGCTCCTCAACATTATAATCAAATTGAGGTATGTTCATCTCCACTTCCCTGAAGGTTGCTAGAGTCTATTTATCTAGTTCTTCCATCTTCTTGCTTTGAATAAGAGACTACAACAATTTAGAACTAGTGGTGGAAGACGAAGATGATCCACTTGGCTCAAAATTCCTGCTTATACCTGCCTGGTCCTCTTGCTTAGGAAGTCTTGTCTAGGAAGTATTAAGATCAAAATCTTTATCAGTCTCCTCAGGCACAAGAGTAGGGACATATGAAGGTGGGAAAGTAGGTGGCACAATGGGTACATGAATCTGCTTCCCATATCCTAGGTTGATGGCACTAGCATATTCCTGAATTTGAACAATTTGAGATGGTAATCTCTCTGAATTTTGAGACAGTTATGATTAATCTGAGTGGCCATATGTCTGATAACGGTTGAAAATACCATTATTTGTGATGTGATTTTGATACTAAATGCACCTTTTTCTGCTTAGAAACTTGCTTGAACTCATGATTTTCTATTAAGTTGTGTGATTAAGAGAGTTGAGATTGAATTTGATGAGTTTATGACTAAGTTCCCTTGTTTTGGCAGGAGATGAGATAAATATGGAAAGCAGAGCTGAAGTGTCAAAAAGAAGGAACTCAGAAAGGCCTTGAAAAGCACCAGAAAGGAGGGAAGCACGAAGCTTGGGCGCCCTTTTTGGGGCTTAAGCGCTAAAGAGAACCGTGCCCACTGCCCGAGCACCCCAAAGGGGTGCTCAACCATCGAAGACCACGAAGCTTGGGTGTCGTGCTAAGGCTTGAGCGTTAGGAAGAGCCGCACCCACTGCCTGGGCACCCTAAATGGGGCGCTTGAGCGCCAACGACTTGGACCGGGCCTTGTTTTTGCTCTGTTTCGACTTTATTTAAAGGACCCAGGCGCTCTAGGTTTGATATCTTTGGCAGGAGGAGCGCAACAACACACTCTCTCACCCTCTAGAGGCGGATTTGGATGCGGGAGCTTCCATTCCCAATTTTTAGGGTTTTTCTATCTCATTCTTCTCCATTGTTCATCTAGTTTCTCCATGTTTATGGGGAACTAAACTCTATTTGTTGTTGGGGGATGATGTAACCTTGTGAACTCTCATGTATTTGAATTGATTCTTAATAATATATGCTTTTTCATTAATTTTTAGAGTAATTAATCCATTTCAACACTTCCTGTGTTTAACTCATTCATTAGCATGATTTATTAATTGCATGAGTTTCGGGAGGTTCCTTACAATTCAGATTCTTGTTGAATTACTCCCAAGAGTAATATTTTTCAGGGATGAGGGATGAGTCTTGGTCATCTTAAAGCTCTTGATCTTAACGTTTTATTACTAGGAATTCTATGAATTGCATGAACTGGTAATTTGAGACAGGCTTATTCGCCGAGGGATCGGGTTTGGGTGATCTAGTGAGTGAAATCTAACCCCCACAACATATTCATCTCATATTAAACAACATTTGTTCATCTTTATGCTACTTTGCTACTGATCAATTTGCATTCATATTTAATTTTCTGTTTTTGCATATGAAACCAATGATCATTGTTTCTTTAAATCTTAATTAATCTTGTTATCACACGACTGTCTAGCGCCAAGAGTCTTCTGGGATATGATACTTGGTTTTACCATTTTATATTACTTGTGCGACTCGATACACTTTTCGATTCAGCAAACAATGTCCCATCTGATTGGTCAAGATTTGAATGAACGCTCTGGACTCTTGCTAAAACTGAATGTTCTGTATGGTCATCTTGCCCTAGTCATACACTAAGTCTACGCATACAACAAAAATCAACACAGTGAAACACAGGGGGGGTAAAACTGCAGTATATGCTAACCTTAACCAAATGAGCTAAAATTTTGTGAGCAACAACCTAAAATCACGAAAAGATAGCACAAAATATTTCAAAGCAAAATTCAAAGCGTATCTATGTCAACCAATGGAATAAATTATGAAAATCAGGGAAAGTAAAACTTCAAAAATAAAAAAGAAATAGAAAACAACATTTTTTTGGAATTAGAGGCATAGGTCGTTGACATAGCAAGTGGGGTTGGTTTACTCGTGTTTCTCTACCCGAAAAGTACATATAATTAGTCCAATTTTGATTCCGTGAGCAAAAGTTACATCTGTTTGAAGTTTTGGCTCACCTATTTTTCACAAAATTGAACCGGGACAACTACCACTACAAAAAAACTGTTAAGTAGTGGAGGTTTATTTTCCATTTTGTGGAGGTTTTCACCCTCCGCAAATTAAATTCCGGGGGTTTTTCAAACCCCCGCAATCAGAGTCGTCGCTATTAATTTGCGGGGGTTTTTAATGACCCCTGGTATCCAATTTATATTGGAGAGGTCTTTTTGTTGAGGGTTTTAACCTCTTCTATTAGTGACTATTATTTTGTAGAGGTTTGAAACCTCTTTTATTTTCATCTATTTTACTGCAGTGATTAACCCCGTTTTTTTCAATTTTTTTTGGATTAATACCATATTTAATTTGACAATTATAATTTAAATGTTTTAAGCTNTCTCATTTGTATTATTTAGGTTGAGTTTACAACTTTATTTTGCTTATCTTACATGAAAATATCACCATTAAGATGCTTATAGTTTTGTCAACAATATTCATTTGTATTATTTAATTTGAGATTTATTACTTTATTTTATTTAGTTTGAGATTTATTACTTTATTTTGCTAGAATTGTTTAATTTGTGTCATCATTTAAGATGTTCATATTTTTAGATTAAAAATATTTATTTGTAACAATATTCAAATATATTAATGTAATAAAAGACATCATAAATTCATATAATTTCATTGTCAAGATCATCATAGTAACATAAAATGAATTTAAAATAAAACTCATCCTTACAACTTAATCAATAAGTACTCAAAATTCATAATAAACTAAATATAGTTTTATCCTAAAAAAAATTCGTAAACTCCCTAAATGTTGCTTCCACCAGATGATTGTCTTGTACTCAAAAGAGACTTGAGCTCATTTGCATTTCCAGCTTGCTGAAATAATAAAAAAAATAAACAATTATAATTATACTCATATAGCTTCAAAGAAAAACAAAATAGAATCATACTTACTATATATTCACAGAGCATGAACATAATAAAAACAGTGAAAGAAAGAAAAGCTAGCCAAAACAATTGACCCGTGATATTGGCTTAGCAAATAGGGAGATCAAATAAGAATTCTACAAATCCATAAGGGCGGCATGACGATCACAAAATTTAACATGGTCAAAAGAGAAAAAGTCATTCTACTAATGTGAATCCCACTGACCTTGCATCTGGCANCAACATCATGTGCTGCAAGCATAGCAGCATAAGGAGATGATTCATCTCTATCAGCTTTAACCTTCATCCCACCTGAAATTAAAAAGAAAAAATACGTAACTTATAAGTAAAGCACATTATAAGCTAAGTCATAAAATACGTATAGAACAGTCGTTTTCCCATATTTATGCTGTGAATTCTCGAAAAAGGATGCCTTTAGAACAATATTTTCAACTTTGTCAACACCAAGTTTTAATAGTAATGTGTAACAGAATAATAGTAACAAAAAAGGAATGCTCATTAGACCATTGAAATGGAGAAACATCTAAGGAGTTAACCAATATAAAGTGTTCACTAGAGTCTGCAATTGACTTCTTCAAAATTTCTACTGCACAGGTTACTCTTTCAATATAGATGACAAGTTCAATATAGATGAAAAGTTTTAATCAATCACACCAAATCCTACTCCTATAGAAATAAAGACAGTTACAGACCCTTCCAAAGATAGGTAGACATACATGAATCCATCCTATAGGGTAAAGGGGTCTTTCATTTAAAATTTTGAAGACTTCCTCCTCATTTGTAGTTCCTTGGCAATTGAATACCGCAATCCAGAAAAATCATTAATGTTCCAAATCCTCAGAAGACTGTAAAAGAGCATCCAAGAGAGTAAGTAAAATACAATTATGGGTTCATGCTTTATTCCACTATAGAGTGTAAACTGTAATATAATACAGGTAACCAAATTACTTTGAATTCATTACCCTCTTTCTATCTCTAGCTAGATCAGTAAATAAACAATCCTTTGTTGGTCTTCCTAGAAGTTTAGCTCTTAGAAAAGAACCATCAGGTAGTACAAGTTTCTTCAAAAGATCAAAGTCATGGTGTCCTAGCTTGTCACTGCAGAATATAACAACATCCCAAAGTAAGATATCAATTATGAATAAGTAATGAAAAACACATGCAATTTTCCATAACAAACTAGGGAATCTTCCACATATTTTTTGCTATAGAAAGATTAAAGAGAGCTTCCAAACCTGCTCCTCAAGTATCACTTTGACCAGTAATACCCTGTTTTCTCCTGTCTTTTGTTCCTGCAACAACAATTAATGATATTTATTTTAGACTAAAAACATGAATAAAGTCATATGCTCCAAGAAAAAATGAAATAACATATGCTCCAAGAAAGGCATATTCCACGGTCAAAAGAGAGGCATTTTAATTTTAACATATATACATGGAAGAAGAACAATAATAGACCATTAGTTCCCACAAAAAATTAAAAGATGTATACGAAAGTATCCATAATGATTCATGGTTGATTTACCTTTTGTTCTGCAAAGACCTTGTTGTTATCATAACTACCAATGCTGTTACTTGGTGTTACCCTAAATGCTTGTAATCTCTAACCACAGATGCTCTGGCGGCCTCTTGCATCTTGAGCTAGTGAGTACCTTCGAGGAGATAAATGTCTAAGAAAGATCTGAGGTAACACTGTAGTTCCATAGATTCAAGAAATTAAGCATAAAAAACATTGCCAAGGAATTACAATTTCATGAACAGCACCAACATCGCCTTTAAGATAAACCAATCAGTAGAATGCCTACTGAAGATCTCTCATCTAAATGAAATATCCATACTGCTGGAAATGCAATAGTCTCAACAAGATAATGTGATCGTCCTACCATTGAATAAATTAATCTGATATTAATCCCATATGCCATTTCTTATTGCATATCAAATCTTCTATATCTTAGAGTATAAAATTGGAATTTAGTATAAAAAATAAGTTATACTGAAAATTCAGAATCAAATAACTAGGCTGTAACCAATTCTTTAAAATGATATAAAAATTTAGTAATACCCGCAAAGTATCAATAATGACGACCGTGTAGTCCTTCCTTCTGCAGAGCCCACTCGTAAGGGAGAACAAAATGCTTTCTTTGAAAAACGTTTCCGCCAAACCTCCGCACCTCTCACGTCTCGCACTTCACCCACCACTCACGGTTCTAGGGTTTGGATCGAGAAAGAGGAAAAAAAATTGATGAAGAAGAACAACTAGGTCAACGGGCTTTTTGATTTTAAAGAGAAAAATAGAAAAACACAATTTAAGAAGATGAAGAAGATGAAGAATGAGGTTGGGAGAGTATCACTCCACAGGAAATAGGAAATAGAAGAACGCGAAAGAGAACAACTGAGGTGAAGAGGAGGATGCGTGAATCAGGAAAAAGTGAAAAGAAATTAAGAAACGAGATAGAGCCGAAGAGGCAGCAATCATCAGCGACCTCGTCGACTAGACTCGGCTCGTTGAGGAAGTTCAGGTTGTAACGATGAAATGGTTTTTAGGGTTTGGCGTTTTCATTTGGAGCAAAAGTTCTTTTAGATTTTGATTTAGAGGGAGTTTTAATCAGTGTAAAATTTTATGGGGGAAACGAAAAGTATTGAAGAAAAGAAAATGGTTAAAAGAAAAAACAATTATAATTTATGTAAGATATAAACCTCTCTTAAAAATAATTTAAACCCCCTTTCTTGGCACTTAAAACAATCACTAAAATCCTTTTAAATTATGTTAATTTGTGGGAGTTTTTTAAGACCTCTGCAAAATAACCTCCAGTAAATAATAGTTTTTTTGTAGTGTACAAGTGGTTCTGGGATTTTTCCATGAAAATATGGATCAAAAGAAGTAAGCACAAAAAATTTCAAATTAAAATAACCCCTCTAGCTTTCAAAATGAAAAATGCCATTTAATTAGGAAAAATTGGGTACTATTCACGCACACAAAACATTATTCACAACACCTTCTTGCTAATTTATGCCAGTAGCATACAATCTTCCTATTTCTGACTTGTTAAATGATGCAACCAAAACATAAATCAAACAAATAAAAACATCACACAAATCATACACCACATGCACACAAGACAGATCAAATAGAACACAAAACACACACTAAACACAACTCCAAACAGAACACTAACACTAACACAGACCTAAGACCGAACCGTTGGTCCCCGACAACGGCACCAAATTTGATCGAGGTCGTACCCGAATCAAATTAATATGCAATTAAAGTGTAGTATAAACTAGGAAGTGACTCCTAGGTCGTTTCTTAAGGACCAACATTTGGTTCAGTCATTAAATCGAACACGTGGGAGAGGTTTTTATTAAACAAATTTGTGTGAACAAAAATGAACTGATTTAAACACGAATTAAACACATAAAAACAACAAGTTGACATTTAGATCAAATTTAATGCTTCCTATTCTTGATTAACAACAAGTTAAACGCTCATCTCACCCCTAATCCAATACAAGTTAACCAACTAAGTGAAGGTTAATCTGATCTTCAAAATTGTGAATTAAGCAAACTCAATGCACATCTTTAATCAATTCTGCACTATCACAGATTAAGCAAATATGACTCTAACCAACTAGGCGAAAATTAAACACAAATCAAGCAACTAAGAATATACCCAATTGCTAGCACAAAACCGAATTAATATCATGCAAGGCAAGAAACAACATCATAAATTACAGTCCACGAATATGAAGGAATTATACTAGTGTAGAAATCACATTTTATGATGAGTAAAAAAGAACTATTATGACGGGTAAAATTGGGACATAGTTCTGGGTGATAGGTCAAGACATTTTATGACGTAGCAGAAAATTACGCCATAATAGGTTTAATTTATTATGACGTAATTTCTGTAACCAATCATAATATGCGCTCTTTATTATGACAAGTTTTCAATTATCAGTCATAATATGGAAAAACGTATTACGACGTAGATGTGTTTACTTGTTTCTTTGCTTGCTCTTGTCTTGTGGATACTTCGTGTTAACCAGCTCTGGTGCCAATTGTTAAAAAAGAAGTGCTATATTTCTCACACCAAGAGGGGGGGTGAATTGGTGATGTGTAAAAATGTTTACTTTTAAAATCTTTTTCGCAAAATAGGATGTCTTTGAACTTTTCTTGAATCACAAGTAAATTTGTATGCAATGAAACAATAAGCGTATCCGAATGCAATATCAGTGTAATCGATTAAATGCAAAGAGAAGGGATAAGAGAATTCAAACACTGCTTTTTATACTGGTTCGGCCTACCTTCCTACATCTAGTGTCCTTCCACTCAACTTGAGATGGAAGTCAATGCACTGTAGAGATCTGAGTTTTTACACCAAGGTTTTTATAGCATCCTTACGTCAAAACGTAAAACTTGTTGGGAAAAATCGGCAAGTGTATTGAGTCGCACAAGTAATATAAAATGGTAAGACCAAGTATCGTATCCTAGAGGACTCTCGACATTGAAAAATGTGATAACAAGATTAATTAAGACTTAAAAATAAAAAAAGATCATTGGGTTAGGCAACAATAATAAAATAAAATAAAATAAAATAAATCAATGGCAAAGGAACACATATATGAATGGAGGTTGATTTATATGAGATGGATATGTTGTTGGGGTTAGATTTCACCATGTTTCCTCTCATGTATATAAGAATTCTTCTTTATGCATTAATGCCAACGTCTCTCACTAAATTACCTAAACCTGATCCCTCGGTGAATAAGCCTGTCCCCAATTACTAGTTCATACAATTCCTAGCATTCCTGGTAAAAAGATGGGAGGAACAAGAGATTAAGACGACCAAGACTTATACCGTCATCCCTGAGAAATATAACCCTTAGGAGTAATTCAACAAGAACCTGAATTATAAGGAACCTCCCGACACTCATGCAACTCTTAAATCATGCTATTGTATAAGCAAGAATAAAAACAGATCAATTACTCTAACAATTAATGAAAAAGCATATGGAATTAGTTCAAATACATGAGAGTTTACAAGGTTACATCATTCCCCAACAACAAATAGAAATTAGTTCCCCATAGACATGGGGAAACTCTATGAACAATGGAAGAAAGAATGAGAATGAAAGCCTAAGAATTGGGAAAGAAGTGTATTTCTATGCTCTTCTCTACTAGGGATGCAAAACCTAGAGCCCCAAGGTCCTTTATATATTGTCAAAGGCATTCCAAAACAGGGTCCGGTCCAAAAGAATTGAAATGGAGCAGAAATAGGGCCCGATCCATGAAAATAGTCGCCCGGGCGTTTGGGAGGTCGCCCGGGCGAGAAGAAAGCCTCATGTATGGCTCGGGCTACGAATATGATCGCCCAAGCTACGAGGCCTCCCGGCCCGAGCGATCAGGATTCTCGCCCGGGCGACGGATGTCGATACATCTCGCTTGAGCTTCGCTTCTGGTCGCCCGGGCTTCTTTTTTTCCCTCCTTCTGGTGCCTTTTTGTGCCCTTCTGAGCTCCATCTTCTTGGCTTTTCATCTCTTCTTCTAGTATGAACTCAATCTTTGTCAAAATAAAGGGAATTAGTCATAGATTCATTGAAATCAACCTCAACTCTCTTATTCACACAATTGTTTTGAAAAAGTATGAGTCCAAGCAAGTTTCTAAGTGGAAAATTGTTCTTTTAGTATCAAAATCATATCACAAATAATGGTGTTTTAAACCATTATCACAACCCCAAACTTAGAACTTTGTTTGTCCTCAAGCAAACAAAAATGTAACTTAGCTCTTTAGAACAATCACTATAATGACTCAACATTCTTCCAAAAACTTTTCTTTCCAGGATAAGAAATCACTTTTGTCAAATTCAGCATAAAGGTCTCAGTCAAGATGTGTAAATGCCTTAATTCAATCAAAGTCAATGTGATGATCATACATTTTCAACAGGTGTTGTTCTTAAGAATGATCAATCAACCAAGAAAATATGCAATCAAAAATTCAAAGAACCACTCCTCACCAAGGAAAGTGTTTCACTCAAGTACTCAAAAGTGTTTCACTCAACTTAAAGGTGTATAGTGAGGTGTTTCACTCTACTATCACAATGTCACACAAGTTGATTTTGCCTTTTATTTAACCACAATCAAACATACTCACAAGCAGGTAATCATCACAAGGGCTTTTTATGGCTTGTAACTTGGCTGGGATAAGAAGGACATTGGTTTTTCTGGACAACAAAGCTCCTTGAGTTAAGAGAGACATTTGTGAATTTAACATTTAAGAACAAACCTCTTTCTTTTCCCAGCCTTCCCTTGCAGTGAGCTCTTTTCTTCTCCTTTTATTTTTCTTTTCTTTTCTATTCTTTTTCCTTTGCTTTTCGCTTGCTTTTTGTTTTTATTGCTCACTGTCTAGAGAAGTGGGTTGTTACCTGACAACCCCAAACTTGAATCTTTATCAGTACCTCATCAAATGTTCTCAACTTAACTCTAGGTAAAGATTTTTTTTTTTCAAAATGGTTTTTCAAAACATGCATAAGGTTCAAGGTTCAAGGGTTAGAACAAATTGTTCTCCTTTTAGTGGGCAAAAATTATGTGAAGGCCAAAAGAATAAGGGATAACAAAAGATGGCCTTGATCATATGGAACCTGCAAGCAATCAATTCAATCATAGAAAATTTGGGCAAAATCATTCATGCTTTCAAAGTAATAGTAATTATTTAAAACAACTCTGAAGCCCAACTCTCTAGTCCTTTACTAATACCTTGCATTTCCTCTACCAATTATTTTAATTGTATCTGTATGGAACACAAGCTTATAACTCAGAATACGTCAAAATAAGAAAGACACTGAAACTACTTGGTATAACAGTAGAATAAATGAAAAAAAAATCCTTGCTTCCCGCCTCCGAACTCACTAGGTCTTTATGGAAATCAAGAAGTTCTTCTAGCTTTTTAGTAAGCAACTACAATTCATCAATCTCAACATGTCTCCTTTGCCCATCAATGCATCCGAATTTCACATGTGGCAATCGTGTGACACCTCGACCACGTCTGGTCTGTCCTGATGCTAAGTCTAAGGTCGACATACCTGAAAAATATATTCAAGGTTAGTATTACTAATTTAAATATGCAACTGAATAAAACTACATATAAAGTCATAACAAAAAATATCACATAACCTATTAAGATATTGTTTTCTCCCAGATCCCCTCATTGAGATCATTACGAATTGCATGGATGTCATCGAAAACGTCATTAACTAAGTCTTCAATGAGTCTTGATGAGGAAGATGTTGTCTCAAGTATATCAAGAGATTCTTCATCTTCATACCCGTGCGTTTTTTTTTCCTTACAAAACCACAAACCATTTTTTATTCGCTGGATCATTTACGTAGAATATTTGCCTTGCTTGACTAACCATAATAAACAGTTCATCAGTGTAATTCATCTTATTAAGATCTACCAATGTGAAACCAAAGTCATCTGTCATGGCACCAGAATTTATATCAACCCATTTACACTTGAAAACTGGGACTCTAAAAGTGACATAATCAACTTCCCATATTTCTTGAATTATTCCAAAATAACTCATTGATGCAGTGATTGGATTTTTGTCTTTAGAACTAGAAAAGTGCACAACCTCAACATGTAGTGTAATCCCACTATTTTGAACTCTACTTTTGTCATTTGTTGGAACAATCGGTATCGTTCTGAGATAAAGTATGACGCAGCGGAATAAAACTTAGAGTAATCGGAAAGCGTGTTTGGTTACTTTTTAAAATAAATTGGTCCGTTTTTTAGAAAATTTATCGAACAGTTGATATGCGTAAAAGATAAAGAGTGTAGGGAATAGAAAATCACACGAGTAATTTTTATACTGGTTCGATTCAACAAAATCTACATCTAGTCATTAATCACTATAAAGAGTGATTAACAATTTCACTAACAAAAGGGTTTTACAGATTGCAACAGTAATGAATAAATGGTAAGATTAAACCTTCCTTCGACGAACGAACCGGAAGAAGAACACTCTGCCAACTCGAAGAGAACCGCTACGACAATCGACCAACGATTTGCGAGCTTCTCCTATTCACGAGACCAGGCAAAGCACCTTGCTAACTCGAAGGGAACCGCTCCGACAATCGACCAATGATACACGAGCTTCTCCTATTCACGAGACCAAGCAAGGGAACTTTGAACTCTAGCTTTTGAGAACTTCCTCTGACAAACAATATTTTGTTGAGCTTCTGTTAAAAAACGTTGCTTTTGAATTTCTCAGAATCCCTACATATAGCCATCTACTCTGAATATCAAAGGTCAAGTCCCAACTGCCACGAATAATCGATTATTGTAAGTGATAATCGATTATTTAAGTCCGTTACAGGTTTTTCAAAAATTGATAATCGATTATATGAGGTGATAATCGATTATTCCTGAATGACTTATGATAATCGATTATTGCTTCTCCATAATCAATTATTGCAGTTAAAAATGCAAGTTTTACAAAGTTTATAAGACTTTCCTACTACATTTAATTTCTACAAATTGCTTTTAAATAATTTTAAACTCTTCTTCAACTAAGACTTCTTGCAGCATCATCAAAACAATTGTCTTCAAGATTTACCAATACTCCTTATTGGTAACATCATCTTCTACCTTTGTTAGAAAAGAAATATTGTTTATATAGTACCCACCATATGTGATGACATCTGTGTTCATCCCACGAGATAACCTCAATAGACTGTCAGAAACATGTGGAGTCGCATAAATCTTTTTCTTAAACCATTGTAAGAAGGTTTTGACATGTTCATTAAGATGTCATTTTCCACTCATTCTTGGGTGTGAGACCTTTATTTCATTAATGTGTTCAGAAATGTAAGGAATCACATCAACAGTGTTGTTAAGATGTACAAATGAGCTTGATCAACTTCTTTTCTACTAACACTTCGAATCCTCACACCACGAACACCCTTACCTTCACATTTTCCTTCATGTCTGCTCTTGGGAAGACCCACTGGTTCACAACTTGGCATATAACTTGAACAAAGTTCAATGGCTTCTTCTGCAACATGTCGCTCTCTGATTGAAGCTTTAGGTCGATACTGATTCTTGACATATCCCTTTAAGATCTTCATGTATCTTTCAACAGGGTAAATCCACCTTAAGAAAATCGGCCTTCATATTCGAATTTCTCGGACTAGATGAACAATCAAATGAACCATGATATCAAAAAAAGAAGGTGGAAAATACATCTTCAATTCACATAGTAGTCTTATTCCTTCATTTTCCAATTGATCTAAACCTCGAGGGTCAACAAATTTCTTGCAAATGGAATTAAAGAACAAAGTCAGACGTGTCAGAATACCCCTAACAGAAGGAGGTAATATGCCTTGAATAACAACTGGTAACAATCGTTGCATCAAAACATGACAATCGTGAGACTTTAAACCAACTAACTTTAGCTCTTGCATAGAAACAAGGTTACTAATATTTGAAGAATAACCTTGTGGAACCTTCACACTTCTTAAAGAGTTACAAAAACTTTGTTTTTCTTTTTTAGAAAGAGTGTGACAAGCTGGGGGCAGATAGGTGTGTCTTCCTATTGTCTGTGGATGTAACTCAGTTTGGATTCCCATTTCAACCAAATCTTGTCATGCTTTTATTCCTTCTTTTCTCTTCCCTTTCACGTTTAATAAAGTTCTGATGACACTGTCACAAACATTTTTTTTCAACGTGCATCACATCAATACAATGTCTAACATCAAGTTTACACCAGTATGGAAGATTAAAAAATATTGATCGTTTCTTCCAAATTTTTTTTTGCAAAGTTACTTTTATGATGTTTTCTGAACACAATGTCAATGATTTTGACTTTGTTGTACACCTCTTCACCATTCTGGGGTCTGGACACAAACTTATCCTCAACACTTCCATTAAATGTTTTTTTCAATCTACGATAAGGGTGATTGCGAGAAAGGAATTGTTGATGTCTTGTGTATACCGTCTTCTGACCATGCTTCAATTGAAGGTAACTAGTGTTTTCTTTACAAATCGGACATGAAATATTACCTTTAACACTATAACCACCAAGTTTCCATAGGCTGGGAAATCATTTATAGTACGAAACAACATTGCACGCAAACGAAAATTTTCTTGAACATTTGAATCAAATACTTCGACACCTTCTTCCCACAACAATTTCAAATCATTAATTAAAGGTTTCAAGTAAACATTAATGTCATTGTCAGGTTGTCCGGGACTCGATATCATCATGGACAACATCACATATTTTCTCTTCATGCACAACAAAGGAGAAATATTGTATATCACCAACATAACTGGCCATGAACTGTGTTTGCTACTTAAATTCCCATAAGGATTCATACCATCAGTTGCAAGTGCAAATATTAAGTTTCTTGGATCTGCACCAAATTCCGGAAATGTTTCATCGATCTTCTTCCATTGTGGTGAATAAACTGGGTGTCGAAGAAGATTATCGCACTTTCTTCCGACAACATGCCATTTAAGGTTCTTTTCATCTTCTTTAACAGAGAACATACGTTTCAACCTATGTATTATAGGCAAATACCACATCACCTTAGCAGGTGCACCATCATTTCCTTCATCACTAGTGTTTCTATCATATTTCTTTTTAAAACGGGATACACCACATGTTGGACAATACTTTAGCGAAGAAAACTCCTTTGTGTACAAAACACAATCATTGGGACAAGTTTGTATCTTTTGATATTCAAGACCCATTGGACATAAAAAAATTTTGGCCTCGTAATTACAAATAGGTAGAGTATTGTTTTCTGGAAGCATTTCCTTCAACAACTCCAACAACTCTGTGAAACTTTTATCGGTCCATCCGTTCCTTGCTTTTAAACTAAACAACTTCAAAGTTGCAGACAAATGTGTAAAGTTCAAGCATCTGGGTACATCGGTTGATCTGAATCATTTATAAGAGAAACATACAAATTAGTTCTTCCAAAATTATCTTCATCAATATCACGTATCATATCCTCTAAATGATCACTCATCCATTCTTCCACATAATCCATTCCTCGTGAGGTGGTAGATTGGTCCAGTACTTCTCCATGCCAAGTCCAAACGGTATAAGTTCTGATTATGCTGAACATGAATAGATGGTCACGCATATTTCCTAAGTCTTGTCGTATTTGATTAAGACAACGAACTCCGGACAAAATTATGTCCAGTTCACAGACTTTACATTTTCTTGAACATATTGCAAGAACACCGAAACACCCTTCTCATATTCTTCACTGATGCGGCGTTCATTCATCCAGCTTCAATCCATACTATGTTCGTAACATACTTCATCAGTTTCAATTTTTTAACTCTCACAAGGTTATGTCCTACCCATTTCAGAAAAATTATATTTCATAAATTGCTAAGACACATGCAAAGAAGTCTACATCATAAATTTGATAAGATTTCGGCAACATTTCACATTGGTCTCCGAAATACATGAAATGAGAGTAGTCAAGGATGACCACAATCAAATATACATCTGGATAACAACACAAATACTGAACCAAAATTTTATCAATCTTATGCATAAACTCCAATGACATGTTATAGCAAATTTATGAAAAATAATTTTCCCAAATTGTCTAATCGAAAAATTCAAAATTTAATACGAAAGATTAAAAGATTAATCGTTTGTCTTAAATTTCAAATGGGAACTAAGTTTCACTCAATGATTTGATACTTATAATCTAACATGCCAATTATAATAACACAACTAAACTTTATGACATGCATATATTAAAAAGCCAATAACACATGCATACCTAAAAGCCAAAAACATGCATACACAAAACGTAATAACATGCATACAAAATAAGTTCAACAAAGATGCTAACCTTTTTAGCATATTAAATTAGCAATGCAGGGAAATGAAGGAGCGCACGCCCAAAAACTAAGCCGAAAAGAGTCAAAAATGTTGCCGAAGAACACGCCAGAAATTGCAACAAAATGCAACGAAAAAGAATTTTAATCGGTTCAAATGGAAGATATTTCATCAAAGAGTAATTTAATCGGAGTAAAACTAAATTTAAACGGTCCAAAAGAGAAAAAACAAACCTGGAAATCAATGTCGTAGAGGAGAAAAGCGCGAGGAAGAAGATGATGAATAGGGGTAACGACTTGTGGGTTCGTGTTTTGCTGTATAAGATCCTATAGATGTCGGTTGCTATTGGGACCAATGTCTATGATGGTATAGACGTCGGTGCCCTCACTAATATGACGTCTTACTGATTTAAAAATTAATATTTGCGGGGATTATAGACGTTGGTTACTTGAGACACTGACGTCTAATTGAATTTTTCACCTACCTGTCAAGCCTATAGACGTCAAGTGCAGGGGGGCGACTTTTATAGTCGTATATGAACGTCTTGTGACAGGATCCGACGTCAATATAGCGAAAAGGAATGACTATTCACCTGCCCTCTCAAACATATAGATGTCAGTTACTGTGGGTCTGGCGTTTATAAGCGTATATAAACGTCGATTATTGGGGATCCGACGTCTATATGGCAGAAAAGACTGATTATTCACCTACTTATCAGGCGATTAGACATTAGTTAAGAGGGACCCTGACATCTTGGGGCCACTCTTAACAGACATCTATATCGCCAACTTATTTACAAAAATATCACCGGTCATTAATTTATGTCAGGCTCCCCCTAACCACGTCTAAGGGTGACGTTAAAAGTCAATTCTACACTAGTGAGCTAATATGCATTGCACAAAAGTTCGATTTTAACTTTTATAACAGAGAGGTCATGATGAGAAAACAACTTTAAGATCGAAATTGTGAAGTAAAAAGTTGTGTTCATTGATACAAACGACTTGATTTCGTTAATTAAATGAATTGTGAAGAGAGAAAATAACTCGTACTCAACTTTTTAAGAAAAGAAGTCATATCATTCAACACGACTAATTTTTTTTTTTTTTTCATTTAAAAGTATGTGATTTTCTTCTGTATTCATTAAAATGGTATCCTATTATTACCGCAAAAGCAATTCTTATCTCATTGCTTTATTATTAACCGAAATGCCTTGGTTTTTATTTTATATTTGTTCAATATCATGAAAATCAGAGAAAAGGCAATATCACATGCAGACATCAGGTTTTGGTTTAAATTAGTTACATGCGTAACTTTCGTTTGCCTACGTCAAGTAAGAACTCAGAAAAGTAAATGGCAAAAATTTCGACTTTTCAGGAAATGAAAAAACTCTTCTCCAAAGTATGGTCGAGTAACAATTTAATACATATTTCTCATTAATTTTCTAATACGCTTTTTAAAAACAAAATTTTATAAAAATTTAAGTTAAAAAATAAAAATAATTTATATATAATAATTAATCTAATTATATTATTTTACAAATTTGAATAAATAAACAGTATCATAGAAAAAAATGTTATACTATTTAATATTATTTTTCCTTATTACTTTTTCTAAATATAAAAGTATTTCTTTTATGATTATTTTATTTCTGTAATATTATAATCAAATAAATTTAATATGAAAAAAAACGGAATTTCAAATTCGAAACTTAAAATATCTCATCATAGTGATTAATTTAATGATCACTTAAGTTTGAGATCCGAATAAATATTGACATACAAAAATATTTTAGACTTGTTTAATATTATTCTTTATCATTGCTTTTATATAAATATAAAAGTTTATTTTTTTATAATCATTTTATTTTTATAATATATGCAAATAAATGTAATATTTCATTGAAAACATTATTACTGGTAAAAAGAATCCAAAAAAGTAGGTATGTATGCTGTTAGTTATAATGTCATACGAACTCATAAACCATAAGAAAAGTAGGTACATGCAACTAGTTATAATATCATACCAAAGGATAGGTATGCGTGCTGGTCAATTATAATAGCAACCATTCTGTCATTTAGAAGCTACATTCAATAAATTTTTACACACATTTTATATATGTTTATTGTTTTATTTTTTTAATGTTTACGAATATAAAAATTAACTAATTTTAAAGACAAAATGCTTCTAAAAGTAAATTATTAAATAATACATCTTGTATAAAATGACATTTTCCATAATTTAATCACATTACGAAGTTTCACATTTTCGACATATAGAAAAATTGTCAGTGACTTCGAAGTTTACAAAATCTTTATCTCGGGCATTATTATAAGTTTACACTTCAATTTTTCTCTTACACTTAATTTACAGAAATTTTTATTTATTATAACATTGTATTTATATATATTTTTAAGTTTAAAAATGTTTTTAGTTTAACTTTAATGTAAAGTTAAATTTCATTTTTATTTTTAAAGTTTGATATATTTTTATTTATGACCTTAAAAAAATAAATGAATAATCATTTTAACATTAATTTTGTTGGATTAAATTATATTTTAAATTATTTTAACATAAAATATTAATTTTTAAAATTTGAAAATTTTTATCAAACTTTAAAATAAAAATGCATTTTAGTTTTGTTTAAAAATTTAAACATATATTTAATCTTCACTTTTATTATGTTAATTAAATATTTTACTATGAAAATTCACTGTCCAATATATATAAAATAATTTGGTGCAAAATAATATTTATTTTGTTATGCCAAACACATCACGCAAGATATATAGGATAGTTTGGAAGCACTCAAAACTTTTACTTCCATTTCACATAATGTTAATTTTGTCCAATTATTTTATTTATATTTTAGTTAAATAATTTGATTTAATATTTTATCATTATTAATATTGTTATTAAATAAGTGTAATGAAGAATGGCGGTTGGCAAGTATTTTTTTCATATAAGATATGTGTAATATATATATATATATATAT
>NW_014542925.1:1148719-1171217 GCF_000741045.1 Vigna radiata var. radiata | reverse complement strand
TATATATATATATATATATATATATATATATATATATATATATATATATATATATATATATAACTTTTAAAATATCGAAATAATCATTCAATTGTAATTATATTTAATTTTTTACGGAAGAAAAAGGTAATATAAAAATATTACATTACCTTTTATAGTAATATGGTGAAGGAGGCACTGATGTTACACTTAGTTTCATCCTAACAAGGTATTAAATTGGCCATACACGTTGCCTTCAAGAATAACTCACTCGCCCAATGGCGGAGCTTAGAAGTCTTTTATAGGTCCCCCCATGTTTTTTCTATATATGGAAATTAACATATAAACAAAAGGACTTTCTTATTTTAGTTTATTCAATTTATTTGGGATTTCGAAAATTTTATACGTTGATTTTGACATCTTAAAATACATCTTTTTAGATCCATTATCAACTCTGTATCTTTCCTACACTCTAGTTATTATATCTCAAATGGTTCTTTCAACCTAGTTACTGATATTTTTAACAATTACGTTATATAATAAGAAATAATAAACATAAATTTGTTACATTGATATAAGATTTTCTTATTTTTTATTCCTGTTTTTTTAAAAAAATATAAAAATTTATTCTTTTACAGCTATTTTAGTTTTATAATATGTATCAAATAAATATAAATATATATCATCCTACCATTCCTCTTTTATTATTTCACAACTGGCTAGTAAAAGAGCATAACTAACATTCTTACCAGTCCATGTTTCCATAACATTCTCCTATTTCATTATGATCCCCTTCTACTATTACTAACATTCCTGCATAAGTTACCTATTCCATGACAGTAACAGTGTTGCCTTAAAAATCCCACAATCCTTATACATTCTTCTGATATATATTCCTATCAACGTAAATGATTTTATATTGCACCCTATACTGTTTCCATGTTCTTATACTCTCCAAAGTTCATGGGCACCATTTTGAATAGAAGAAAACATCCAAGGTCATTTAGGTTTTGAGCCAATCCTAAGTTTTTTATTTTGTTCTTTGTGAAATGTAGTATAAGGCATATACTCATTTCATATTTGATACTCATTCTCACAAAAACACACAAATTTCTTACATAAAAATTAATATTAAATTAACTTAAATAAATAATTTATATTGACTTTAAATAATAAATAAAATAAAATTTATAATAATCTTTTCAATACTAAAATGATTATAAATAATAAACATAAATATTATTAGCATGAATTAAACAAACATAAATTATTTTTAATATTTATTTTAGTCTGTGATTATTAAGCTAATACTAATATAACGCGCTAACATATAAATATTTTTATTTGTTAAAAATAATTAAAAATACTTAGCGCCCATTTAGTTAAACTATAACTCCATTTTTTTAGTAAGAGTTGGTTTAACCTGCATACTTGATTTACGTAATATGTAATTAAATTTAAAAATCTTTTTACACTTATTAACTTTAAAATAAACTAATCTTTTGTGTCTCATCCAACTCAAACATTGTTGCATTTTGACCACCACTATTATTTATAAGTTAATTGGATGCTTTTAAGAGAAAGAATTTCAACCTTCTTTTGTAAGTTATATAATTTTAAACATATCTGAAAACATTAATTTGAAACATACAAAAATTATTTTATTTGAACTGTAGATATTACTATTGAAAAAAAACATACAACATTTATTTTATTTGAATTTAAGATATATAGATAATTTAAATTTCTTCATCCAACAGCGTAGGAATACTTTGTTCGTTTCTGAAAAAGTTGTAAGGATCAACCTTTGTCTTCACCGTAGCCAATCTCCTGAAATTGTTACCGAAATACTTGAGACCCCAAATGCTGGCTTGGTCGTAGCTTGTATAACCATTGTTATTAACCCCAACGTCAAGGTCTCTATAATTCACATATGCAGCTCTTGGAGAGTTTGAAACATAAGGTTCCATATATTTATACAGTTTTCTAATCCAATTCATGTGCCTTTGTGCAGCCTCGTCCCCTGCAGTTTGCCAAATGGTCACATAGTGAATATGAAATATGTATCCAGATCTGTGTGCGAATGGAAGTTCAGATTCGGAAATCTCATACATTCTGCCTCCATAAGGAGCGAATTGAAGCTGACCATATTCAATCTCACGGTCATAAAGAAAGCGCCATAACCCTCGTAATCCATCAATTGAAATAGGTTGCCTCACATAATCAGATTTTCCTTTGAAATAACCTGAATAAATTTGAGTTCTATTCAGCAAAACTTCTGGGGCTTCGAGGCTTGCATTTCCAAACCACGGAGAATTCAAGAAGACAGCTGAGCCAATCCAACTAGTCTCAGTACAATCTTTTCTGCCCAAACCCAACTCGGGTAAGCTCTTTTGCATCAGTGGAACAAATTCTTCTACACCTCCTAGAAACATGGAGATAAAATTGAATTGTATTGTCTTCTTTCCATATTTACGTGAGTGAACCATTTTCATGTCCACCCTAATGTATACACGTTCGTCCAATTTACTCGCCACAACCTGCCACTTTTGAAAGATCTCCGTTGCATTCTCTTCCAATGTTCTTGCAACATTGAATACTGTCACAATTGATGGAACTGGAACTAGTTTTATCTTCCAAGCCACAATGACTCCAAAGCTTGCTCCACCACCTCCTCTGATTGCCCAAAACAAATCCTCACCCATGGCTTGTCTGTCAAGTACATTACCATTCACATCTACTATTTGAGCATCTACGATATTATCTACGGCAAGACCATACTTACGCATCAAGAATCCATAGCCACCTCCACTGATGTGGCCACCAGTGCCCACACTATAGCACACACCAGCTGGGAATGCAAGTGTTTTGCTTTTCTCGTAAATCCTGTAGTAGAGTTCTCCAAGTTGTGCTCCAGTTTGAACCCATGCAGTTTGATTTTCTGCGTCAACTGTGACTTCTCGAAGGTTTATGAGGTCAATGATGACAAAGGGAACCTCGGCAACGTACGAGAGACCCTCGTAATCATGACCTCCACTTCGGATTCGAATTTGCAGGCCATGACGTTGGGAGCACATTATGGTGGCTTGAATATGGGAAACGTCCTCTGGTGTAACAATGACTTGAGGTTTTGAGATTATGTTTAAGAACCTAAGATTTTGAATGGTAGCATTTAGGACAGAGGAGTATGAAGAGTTTGTTTGGGTGTAAAGAACATTGGAGTTTGAGTTGGTGATATTGGGATAGTTGTAAAAACATTGAATAAACTTTTCTGGAGTATCAAGTGAAGGAGGTTCAAATGAAAATAAAAGAGCAATGGCAGTAGCGAAGGTGAAATAGGAGCTCAGATGCTTCATTTCTGTGGATGGTTTGTTCTTGTATGAGAAGTGCAAAGTCTTTTATAATAGTCTGGAGTTTGATGTTAACATCCATTGTTTCGCTTTCTCTTAGCATACAAGCTCAATAAAAATAAAAGAACAATAGCAGTGAAGAAGGTGAAGGTAAAATAGGTTTGTGGTTGATATGAGAAGTGCAATAAGGTAAAATAGCAGTAAATTGTAGTCAGGAGTTAACATCCATAAGTGCGGATACTTGATTTACCTACCTACCAATGCATACATCAAAATAATACCCATTTATATGTATTTTATTTGACACATAAAATAGTCATAAAAAAATATAAAATATGAAGAAAATAGGATTAAATAAATGTAAAGGATTTATATATGTTAAAATATCATTTCTATATTATTTTAAGCAATGTTGACTAATGTTAACAAAAGTGAGAAAGATTATTTCGTCGGCCTTATATATAAAGAATAAAAAACATGCTTAATTTACAACCTAACTCAAAACTAGCTAAAGAAATATTATTTTGGGTGGTGATACTTTGACAACAAAAAAATAAAATTACATTTATTTGATATTATAAAATATTAATATTTTAATATATTTCTATTATTTTTTAATTTAAAATTTTTATATATAATATTATATTATTAAAAGAGAGTGTTGAATATTTTTAAAAATAGTCTCAAACGAAGTTTTTCTTTTTTCTCTAAAGAGTGGTGGCATTTGACTCCGCATAAGACAAAATTATATTTATTTGATACCGAAAAATCATAATATTCAATTATCTGTATATTATTTCTAATTTAAAAGTGTATTATATATTATTATATCATTAAAAAAAAAACTTGTGAAATGAATGTATTTTTCTAGACAATATTAAAGAACAAAAATAATACTTTATCGAACGACAATATTTTACATTCTTGACATTATTTTATTTTATTTATTTTTGAATAAATATTAAAGTATTCTTTTTTATTATTTTATTCTTATAATATATATCAAATAAGTATAAATATAAATGTGTTTCTTGTTCTCATAAAATAGTTTCCTACTTTTAGATTTAATTGCTTTCATTATTCTGATTTGACTGCAATGTGTAAACTTTCTCATCTTTTAAAAAAGTTTCAATTTCCTCCAAACTTGTAATAAAGTTTCAATTTCATCCAAATTTGGTAAAGTTTGTCTCAATCAAGTCCTTTCCATTAAAAAGAAACTAACGAGGTTAAGTGTTTGATAATGTGGATAGCAACGTGGTATTGTCTAGGAATAATGCTTCTCACGTGTAAATGAAATATAGGGTGATATGGAAATTTTTAAAATTGGGGAAAATATAATCTTAATAGAATTAGGGGTTTTCTGGACTTTTTATTCGATTTACAATATAGCATATATTTTTTCTTTTAATCTATCTGACACAAGTAAAACTTTTTTCTTTCTATTTTTAGGAATTGATAGGCCTTATTTTCCAACTAAGAGAGGGGGTGAACTGGTTTTGTATTAAAAAATTACTTTTTTCATAAACTTTGAAAAATCTAACACTTTCTTGAAACACACGCAAATAAAGATTATAAAGCAATAAAAGAATTAAGGGATAGAAAGACAAACACCAAGACTTTTATACTGGTTCGGCCTCAATGCCTACATTCAGTCCCTTCAAATCAACCTAAGATTGAAAGTCACTTCACTATAAAGATTGAGTTATATAGCAAGAGTTATAGAGACTCTCTCTCAATGTAATCTCCTCTCCAACTCCAAATCTAATATAGAAGAATACAACACAGAACGAACAATCCTTCTTTTGGAGCAACCCTTTAAGACACCTCTCCAAGAAACCAAAACCTCATGTTCTATTGACGATAGGGAAACCACAATCCACAGATTGCAAAAACAATACTGATCAGGTTCAGAAACACCTTAAAGTGTAGATAACGATCATTCAATGAAAGCTTCTTGATTCTTGGAGAATGAACAACCCTGCAATTTCTTATCTCAACTCACTTTGTTAGATATTAAAGATGAAAGATCAAAAGTTCAAAAAGTTCTTTATTCAGATGTGCATCAATATATAGTTTTCTCATCTCTGAAGCATAGGTTAAGCAATTAACACTACTATACCATAATTACATTAAAACACATTTAACAGATTACAAATTTAATGTAATCGGTTGCACAATTAATGTAAGTCAAAACGATTCAAAATATGACCATTATGGTAGTTAAGACTTAACATAAAAAAAATTTCAGTATGCACAGGATTTCACTATTAAGAAAACCGTGTAATCGGTTAAGTATAACACTTAAACAATTTTGAAAACTTTTTGATCTGAAAACACATCATTGCACTCAATAATATAGGGTAAGCAAAGAGACGAGTTTTAATCGATTATACATATAATATAATCAGTTAAAACTTACAGTTTGTTACAAATAAGCATTTATTGATATCTGATGAATCTAACTAATTACATAAACACTGTAATTGATTACTTCATTCAGATATGCTTTTTGCAAAGAGTTTTATCATTTAAAAACATGAATATGCATACAAAAAATATAAACTCATGTATAGTCACAAGAAGTATGAAACCAAACAGTTCAAGCACAAACAAACATGTTAATGTAGCTTTGTATATTAAAAACATTTCTGTTGTTGTGCAAGTAACTTATTAAAACATTTATGTTGTTGTCATCATAAAAAACACACAGGGTTTTGGTTTAGCTTTCATATAGCTCCCCCTATCAACAATCTCCCTCTTTTTTTATGATGCGCAACTAAAAACTATTTTTCCAGTTACTTCTCCCCCTTTCAGCATTAGCAAAAAAGATACCAAGTAATAGGAAAATTAATGCATAAAGAGATACATCAATATAAATTCTTCCAGACTTTTTTGTAGAAATTGATGCTCTCCCTATCATGATGCAATAGCTCTTTGTTAACAGTTAAATCACTAGATATATTCCGGTATCCGAGCAAAAAAAAACTCAATGCAGTATAGTATTATCAATGTATAAGATCATCAATATCATATTGTATACAGGAGTTTTTAAAAGAATGTATCAAGCAGTAACAGTTTGACTTATATGTATTAGAGTGAAAAAAAATGCTTGATGCCATTGTATGATCATGTTCATTATTCATAATACTTAGTTTTGATGTACAACGGATATGAAGTTGAGAGTATTATGAATGCATGAAATCATTTAATATTAGTATGAATGTTTTAGTATAATGATTCAACGGAGATGAGAGTCAAATCACATTCTTATATGTTAATCAATTTCATTAACAATATAATTGATTAACTTTTGTAGAACATTTGAAACTTGTTTAGCATAATAGAAATCAGTTGAAAGCAAGTAAAAACATGTAAAACAAGTGTTTCATGCTTTAACAAATTAAGTTGAAAAATTTGACAGATTTAATCAATTATGTAATCAATGTAATATGTTAAAATTTGCAGACTTTGTTTTTAACATAGTATAAGATTTTAGAACCTGTTTTGATTGCTCCAACACCTGTAAAAACACTTTCTCAACATTTCAACATGTTAGTATCATAATAAATTTGATATTTGCAGTAATTGAATGTCAATATGTATGATTTATGAATGATATAACATGATCAATTTATGTATCAAATTATGAAAACTTCAGATGAGAGTTCATGTATAAAGACCTATTTAGCTCACATAAACACTTGCAAAAACATCTTTCTCAACATTTGCAATGTTAGTATCCAATAATAATGATATGAACCAATATTTTTATGTCACAAGGTATGATCAATAAATGAAAATAAATTATGTCAAATATTACATCAAAATACATAATGATGTATTTGAAACAAAAAAACTCTCTCTAAAGCATATTTAACCGATTAAGTTTTTAACATAATAGATTAAATTTCGCAGAAACTATTATTTTGAATATTTTCACTCGAACTCTTCATGTCAAGCAACAAACACACATCACATACATAAAAATGATTATCTAGAGCACAAATGATGCACATTTTATTAAATTTACAGCTTGTTACCACTTTGATGACTCTCAAGATGACATAATCACTTTAAATTGTGAGATTTGCTTTAACTTTATGCATCACCTTGAGTTCAGTCCTTTTCGATTCCCCTCAATCTCTTCCAAAAAAATTTAAGGGTTTTGATGCAGGTACCTATTTGAATTTGGGTCCTTTCATGTTTGGTGATGTCAATTGTTCCTTCTCAATATACTTCCTTTTCTTCATGAGAAATTCTTTTAAAAACATTGCATATGATGGTATTTGCTAAAGTGCCTCAGAGAATGGTATGATTATTTCCAATTTCTTGAAAATCTCCATAAAACGCTCGAGCTGCTTTTCTCTCTCCTTTCTAGAATATATCTTTGGATAGGGCAAGGGTTTTTCATACTTACTCTCTTTCAATTTTACAACCTTTTCTTCTATCTTTTTGACCTCTTTCTCTATCCTCTCCTCATCAACAACCTCATCAATTTGTGTCTCCAAAATCTTGAAGGTAACTTCATAGCTCTTGGAATCATACTTCTCCAAAAAATTGTCGAGCTTTTCATTAAGGCTTTTGACTTGTTCCGTCACATCAGCTATCTGTTGACATAGTGGTTGATCGTCTTCCCACGTTTCTATTGGTGAAGAGAGTTGTTGCTGCCAGTGATATTGTTGCCTCTCTTCCATGGGGTTAACCTCAGTATTAACCCTAGAATTCAATATTTCACTGGAATGACGAATTTGTATCTCCAACCTTTTATTTCTTGCTTCACTCTCTTCTTTAGAGGAGAGAGTAATTTGGATCAGTCGTTCTAATGTCTTGTCCAATCCGTTGATTTGCTCATTAAAAGTAGATACCTGTTGCCCTAATATTAATTGTTGATGTGGTTCTCCTGCTTGTCCATTCCAACCTTGATCCATGCTTGAGTGAGGTTTCCACCAGTAGTTGAAATCATTTTGATAGAGTTGAGTGCCCATATAATCAAATTCTTGTCCAAACTGCATTCTGCAAACATTAGGGACAAAACCCTAGAAAACATTTATTAGAACAAAAATAAAAACAAACATAAAATCAAGCCAAATTAAATCAATTTACACTACTCGAAAAAAGTTAAACCTCGAGTCCCCGGCAACGGTGCCAAAAACTTGTTAACACTCTGGCAAGTGTACCAGATCGTATCAAGTAATATAATTGGTAAACCCAATATCGTTCTTCCCAAAGAACTCGAAGGCCTTATCATTCGTGTAAATTGAAATCGTAAGACTTGCAAAGAGAAATTAATTGATTTGGATGCAAGAAATAACAAGTAAACATGCAAATGAAATTGATTCAGTTAACGAGAAAAAGACTATGGATGAATGGAGTTGTTGGGGTTTACAATTTCATCTTATCCACTCTCTCTTATCTACTCCTCTTATTTAATTTGCTTTGTTATCTAATTGTCATGCAAACTTTCTTAGTCTACCCTTAACCCGATTCCTCAGCGAAAAGAGCCTATTATTAATTACTGGCTTGCTATCCCTAGCCTCCCCTAGTAACTAATAATGCATTATAAACGGAAGCGAAAACAATTGATCGTCCTACCCCCTTATCCCTAGGTGGTATTGCTTAATCAAGGAATTTCCCCCAGTTCATGACAGTATTGTACATTCCCGTATCAATAAAGACAAACAACAATTATCGAATGAGTTAAACGATAAAAGCATTAATCGTAGATGAGAAATCCAACAATTGATAATCAAAGCATATGACAAGCATATAAATAAATAAGAGTTTCAATAAAAGAGAGTTTCAAAAGATTACATTGCTCCCCAACAACAAAAGGGTTTAGTTCACCATTGTCATGGTGAACTTAGATGAAAAATGATGGAAGAATGGAAAAACAAACCCTAAATTGGACAAAAAAAAGCCTAAGCATCCAAGAGATCTTCTCCAAGGAGTGAAAATTAGGTTTGGCCGCCCTCTTTTGTGAAAAGAATACATCTAAACTCGCAATAGGGCTATTTATAGCTGAGGAGCGTCACAAAATTTAGGCCCAAGCCCAGTAGACAACCGCCAGGCGTCGCACTTTTTGCGCCCGGCGGTTTCCTCATCATCGCGCCACAGCCCGACGGTGAGTTGTGCAGCCCGACGGTTTGCCCCTAGTCGTAAAATCGCCTAGTTGGGCGCCTGACTGTGGTTCCTCCTCGCATTTGGCCGCCCAGTGGTGAATTTTGGCACTGGGCGGTTTCTAGACTCTTCTTTTCTTCATGTTTCTTCTTCTAACTTGAGTCTAAGACCTCCCATCTTCAATCCCATTCTTCATTTTCATCAAAAATGCCGCAAAACAATGCAAAACAAGCATAATATCTTTGAAAACAGCTTATGACTCTCAACTGACCCAACTTATGAGTTTTGCTTGATTCTAAGCTAATTCTAAGTATTAAAGGGTGTATTTTAATCTCAAATGAAGCATTAAAATAACTGTTTTTCAACCGTTATCACAACCCCAAACTTAGAACTTTGCTTGTCCTCAAGCAAATAAAACAAAACTTGGCTTTCCACTTTTTCATCCAATAGTTCAACACTTCTAAACTTCATGACAAGAACTACTCAATTTCAGATTTTCAGTGGAATCAAATCAAGATGCATGCATGCTTTCAATTCAATTCAGTTCACATGATCACATATTGCTCAACAGATGTTACACTTTATGAATGACCAATCCACTAAGCAAAGATGTACGTATGAAATTTATCACTTCTGACCAAGCAAGTGTTTCACTCAATCACTCAAGTGTTTAAGGTGACACTCCAACTCTCTATTATTCACAAGTCACATGAAACAAAATTGTCATTCATCTCTAATAATCAAAATCTTCACATGCAAATGTCATCATAAGGACTTTTCTAAGGCTTGTATTGAGACTCGGCTAACAAGAAAAATTGGTTTTTCTGGAATGCAAAATCCTTGAGTTAAGAGAGCTACAATAATATTCAACATTTAAGTACAAATCTCCCCTCACCAATCTTACTTCTTCCCTTTTCTTTTGTTTTTACATTAAGCTCATCTTCATGCTTTTCTTCTTTTCTTTTCTTTTTCTCATGCATTTTTCTTTCTCAAAATTTAGCTCAATGCTTTTTAATTGCCTTTCAATTTCCCCCATACAACCCCAAACTTGAACCTTTTCAACACATACAGTTAAGCTCAACCCAACTCAAGGTAAAGAATTTCAAATCAAGGGTTCTCATCCTGTTTAAGGCTAAGGTTCAAAAAGGGTATNATATTTCAAGCACTTTGGGTGAAANTTTGGCTAGANAAGGGTTNTCAAAAATGGCCTTGATCATATGANATTCACATGCAATTCAATCAATCATCAAGATTAAGGCAATATCATTCATGTTTTCCTGTGAACAATACATACAACAATGAAAACTCTGGAGCTCAATACCTCACACAACATGCTTTCTCACACATCATTCATTCATACACCTTGCTTACCATCATAACCACAATCATAATTCATCACACATCTGTTCACATAATTAGTGAACTTTTTCACTGGATATCAACATGCAACACAACTCAATTATCATCCACATCTAATCATCATCAAATATACATATCATGCATGTCATTCCGTCAAACATTTTCAGAAAAGTATTCAACCGAAGCATAGACAATGAAAATAAAAATTCAACCTATTCTAAGAAATCAAAATGAAAAAGTTAAAGAGAGAACCTACGTTGCCTCCTAGTAGCGCTTGTTTAACGTCACGAGCCTGACCCAAACCTTTCTAGCACTTGTCAGTAAGTGCAAATCTTTCCAACACCCATCAGTAGGTGTACCTTCCTGGTATCCTTTAGTAGATACCGAAATCTTCTAGCATCCCTCAGTAGATGCCACCCAAAAATTGTTTAAAATCCAAAAATTACATGTCCAACAAATAAAAATAAAAAAAAATGTTTTATAATACAAAATATGCTCTCCAGTAAATCAAATCTTCTTCTTCACGTTGGGATCCTCATCATCCCAAATCCTCAATTTTTCTCCATCCACTCTTCGAATTGCTGTGGAGTATGACCTTCTGATATCCACCACTCCTTCCTCCTTAAGCTTCCTATTCACAATCCACATCCTATTTTTATATGTTACTAACATGCCACGCAAGAATGGTGTGTCCTCTAAGTGGGTTGACTCTCCTTTGTCTACCTTCTTCTCCTCAAGTATCTGCAAAACATTACAACTATTAAGATGATCAATACCTGTAGTGTTCTCCTCTCTTGCAGCTTCACTTTTGGCCCTTTTATATCTAGATCTTCTTCTTATTCTCATTTTGTTTTCTTCAGAGCCACTATAAGTTAGCATTTGGTCTTGATCTCTTAACATCATTCTTCCATCATGAACAAGTATCACCATTTTAGAAGTCCGCATGAAAGGTCTTCCTAAGATTAATGGAATTCTTCCCTCATTTGCCATGTCCACAACTAGAAACTCAATCAAGAACTCCAACTCCTCAATTCGAACAATTGCATCTTCCACTATACCCACTGGCTTCTTAATAGATCCATCCGCAACTGTCAGGGTAGTATTAGCTGGTTTTAATCTTAGCCCTCCAATTTCCTTGAAATCACTAAAGGGCATCAAATTAACACTTGATCCTGAATCGATCATGGCTCTCCCTATATCCACATCATTAATAACACAAGGACGTGTCACACTCCCCGAATCCTTTAATTTGTTTGGATGGTCCTTGTTTCTAGGCTTAACAAGCCTTTCCTGATCTTCTTCATCATCAAGATCAATTAACTCTCCAAGATAGTACTTGATCCTCTTAGCATAAGCAGGAATTTGTGGAAGTACTAAAGGAGTAATGGTCACCTGATTAAAGATTTCCCTGAACGACTCTCGGTGACTTTCTTTCTCTTTCTCTTTCTCCCCTTCTTTTTCTTCTCTTTTCTTTTCACTTCTTTCCTGCTCATTAAATTTATCATTATGAATCATCTCATCATCTTCCTCATACTGCTTTCCACGTTAAATGGTTCCACTTCTGCCTTCCTTTTATCTCCTGTCAGAATAGCTTTGCACTCATCTTTAGGGTTAACATCAGTGTTAGCCCTAAACTGATTCTTCTCGGTAGTTTCCATCCTTTTAGACAGCTGGCCAATCTGTGTCTCCAATGATCTGAAGCTGGCTTGATCACTAGCTTGTTGAGACTCATGAACCTTCAAGAATTTATCAAATCTGTCACTTAATTATCTGACCCTCTCTGTCAAGTTGTTCACCTGCTGCCAAAAAGGTGATGGTTGTGTCTGCCGGAAGCTTCCTAGTTGCCCAGAAAAATTATTCTGATTTTGTCCTATACTAGGGTGGTTCTTCCAACCTTGGCTAGAATTGCCTTGGTTAAAATTACCTTGCTTGTACTGGAATTGATTTCCTGTGTAGTTGACTTCCTGCTGCATTTCTTCGGGAAAAGCACATCGACCATTAATATGGTCACCACCACATAGATCACAAAGTTGTTGAGTTTGAGAAATATTCCTTATCCCCTTTGGAAGTTCAGAAAGGACCTTTGTTAACTTCTCCAACTTTTGAGTAAGGAGATGACTCTGAGCAGCCATAGCATCATGAGCAGGGAGATGCAAAAGTCCTCCTTTCTGTACGCCCCTTTCACTATGCGTCACTTCATTTATAGCCATGTCTTCAATCAATTTGTAAGCCTCATCTTCAGTCTTTCTGTTTATACTTCCTCCAGCTGAAGCATCTAACATCATCTTGGACTGAGAGTGTAAGCCTCCAAGGAAAGCAAGTATATATGAAGTTGATGGGTGTCGCAGCCCATACAAATTTGATGTGCATAAAGAATGCAGTATAGTGCTAGGGAATGACCCTAGGTCGTCTCTCAAGGACCAAACTGCGGTTCAGAATCAGGTCTAACACAGTGGGGGGTTTTGAAATGTTGTTTGTGGATGCGGACAAATTAAATTGAAATTAAAACAGTAAAAACGAAAATTCACGCGGGAACTAAGCAGCTCTGACCTTTGCTCAATGCTTTAACCATAACTTTTTCTACAAAGCTCTAAATGACATGAGGTTTTTTTTTCTGGAAAGTAGACTCAATTATCTTTCATTTGATATATAAAACGTGGCATTTGGACCTCTGGTGTGGTTGCAGTAATTTTTTTAAAAACGAGTCCAGAGAGTGAAAATGCTAAACCAAATATTAGACTAAACAAATATCTAAACATAGTTAAAACTATTAAAATGTAACACTAAATTAAAAAGATGAAAAGCAACGGAAAATGCAATTTAAAATATTTTTAAAGCAAAGAAAAATAAAAATGGACATAAAATTTTCTCCTTCAAGCCTAAAGCCTCTTTTTAGTTCCATTCCAAGATGATGTGACAACTTGTTGAACAAAATCAAAACAAAGAAAAGAAAGGGACCTTGTTGTAATGTTGCAGCAGCGTAACACCTCACACTCTTGTACCTAATAATCCTAGGTAATCACCTATCTACTTCTTTCTAAAAGAAAAGAAATGCATTGCTAAAGAAAATTCAATGACACGTCCCATCACGCAAGCCAACTCATTTCAATTTATACAAACAAAACAAAATGGTACTATTATATAAGAATTCAAGACCTGCCATGAAACATGAAATCAATCTCCAAATTAAATAAAAGCAACCCATGTGAAATGAATCATCACCGCTGCACCGCATGCCTCCACACCGTGACACCATATGCATCATGCTTCTAGACTTCAACCGTAGCCTTCCATTTTTCTGCTTCAAGGAATATCTTCCCCCAATGTAACAGTGTTGCCTTTCAAGTGGCGGCTCTCTCCAAGCAGCAATCCCCACACCCCCTCTTGCCAGTTTTGCTGCCAGCTTCAAAAAGTGAATAGGGTTGGGCCTGGTGAGCTGCTGCTTTTTCCTTGCTGTTTGTACCCCAAAATGTTGTTGTATGCTTGCTGGAACGTGTGTGCAAGCTGCTGTCCACACCTCCAAAATTTCTGCCACCACGTGTTGGACTTTTGTGGAGCTGCTAGACTTGCTGTTGTGTCATAGCTGCTTGGATGCTGGTTGATGATATTAATGGCCAAGCCTTGCTGGACGTTCGTGTGTAGAGTGAAGCCCGTGACAACAGCTGCTGTGTGCACCCCTCCAATTGCTGCCAACGTGAAATGTTGCTGTGAAGGTGCGTGGAGGTGCGTGGCTTGCTGCAAGGGTGGAGCTGACTAGACCGAGAAGGTTGTTTGCTGCACCGTGGGTGACTCGCTGGGCACACCTCCATGATTCCTTGCAATGAAAATAACGTGTTGTGAAGCCTAGCTGAAGCTTTACTATTTGCACCTCTCTTTCACGTGCTGCAGTCTTTTCTTCTTTTTTTTTTAAATTGTGGCCATGAAAGTCCAGCACCAAAAAAATGTGACAGCCACTTCTTCTAATTGCAGCACCCTTTTCTATAAAATCACCATAGTGCCTTTCTTGTTGTCCACACTTCTATGTAGAGAGTTTTGAATTGTGTGATAACCCTCAATATGTCCAAAATTATATTTCCAAAATTTTCCCTGAAAATAATATTGCAAATAATTAGCTCAGAAAATTCAAATTAATTAAAATTCGAATTTTCGGTCAAATTAAGCACAATTAGCAGAAACGGGAAAATACCGGACATTTAAACACAATTCCCTGATTAATTTCGGTACAATAAACTAAGTGAAGTCAATAAAATATCGACTCATCAGAAGTCTTATCAAACCCATGGACTGGGGTCTTCCTTAACAGGCCTTTGAATCTGTCCCAAGCCTGTCCAAGAGTTTCTTCCATTCCTTGCTTGAATGAAGAAATTTCCAACTTCCCTTGATTGATCTTTGTTTGTGGGAAGAATTTACTAACAAACTGTGTTGCCACAGTCTCCCAATTTCTGAAAGTACCTTCTGGGAATGAATGCAACCATGCTTTAGCATTTCCTCCAAGAGAGAAAGGAAACAAACTGAGTTTGACCCTGTCATCAGAAACTCCGTTCATCTTGACAGTATTGTAGATTTTACTAAAAGTAGTCAAATGATCATAGGGATTCTCATTTGACAACTCGTGAAATTGGTTGCATTATCTACCGGCAGGGCTATACTGTTGAATTGCAAAGGACCCACCGTGTTTGATGCATCCCCCAATGTGCGTCTCGGAGGAGGTTGGTTCGCCATCTCCTCTATGCCCTGTGCAGAAGTCTCTAGTGAAGATTGCAAAAGTCTTTCAGGAGAGGGAAAATTTTCACGTGAAGAACGTCTAATTTTCCTTCCTCTCCTGTTTAATAGCCCTTCAATAAGAGGTTTTTGGTACTTCTTACTCCTAGTTTGTATTGCTTCCTGCATACACAAGAAACAAACACCATAAAAGCACTTTTAAAGAAAAATAAAAATAAAATAAAAACAATAATTACTAGCAAGTCAAATTTCAGTCAATTTACACTACTTGAAAAAGTTAAACCTCAAGTCCCCGGCAACGGCGTCAAAAACTTGTCAACACTCTGGCAAATGTACCAGTTCGTATAAAGTAATATAATTGGTAAACCCAATATCGTTCTTCCCAAAGAACTCGAAGGCCTTATCGTTCGTGTAAATTGAAATCGTAAGACTTGCAAAGAGAAATTAATTGATTTGGATGCAAGAAACAACAAGTAAACATGCAAATGCAATTGATTCAATTGATGAGAAAAAGACTATGGATGAATGGAGTTGTTGGGGTTTATAATTTCATCTTATCCACTCTCTCTTATCTACTCCTCTTATTTAATTTGCTTTGTTATCTAATTGTCATGCAAACTTTCTTAGTCTACCCTTAACCCAATCCCTCGGCGAAAAGAGCCTATTATTAATTACTGGCTCGCTATCCCTAGCCTCCCCTAGAACTAATAATACATTATAAACGGAAGCGAAAACAATTGATCGTCCTACCTCCCTATCCATAGGTGGTATTTCTTAATCACGGAATTTCCCCAGTTCAAGACAGTACTGTACGTTCCCGTATCAATAAAGACAAACAACAATTATCGAATGAGTTAAATGATAAAAGCATTAAGCACAGATGAGAAAGCCAACAATTGATAATCAAAGCATACGACAAGCATATAAATAAATAAGAGTTTCAATAAAAGAGAGTTTCAAAAGATTACATTGCTCCCCAACAACAAAAGGGTTTGGAAGAATGGAAAAGCAAACCCTAGATTGGACAAAAAGGAGCCTAAGCATCCAAGAGATCTTCTCCAAGGAGTGAAAATTATGTCTGGCCGCCCTTTTCTGTCATAAGAATACATCTAAACTCGCAATAGGGCTATTTATAGCTGAGGAGTGTCACAAAATTTAGGCCCAAGCCCAGCAGACAACCGCTCGGCGTCGCACTTTTGGCGCCCGACGGTTTCCTCATCATCACGCCACCGCCCGGCGATGAGTTGTGTCGCCCGGCGGTTTGCCCCTAGTCGCAAAACCGCCTCGCTGGGCACCTGACTGTGGTTCCTCCTCGCATTTGGCCGCCCAACAGTGTATTTTGGCGCTGGGCGGTTTCTAGACTCTTCTTTTCTTCATGTTTCTTCTTCTAACTTTAGTCTAAGACCTTCCATCTTCAATCCCATTCTTCATTTTCATTAAAAATGCTGCAAAACAATGCAAAACAAGCATAATATCTCTAAAAACAGCTTTTGACTCTCAACTGACTCAACTTACGAGTTTTGCTTGATTCTAAGCTAATTCTAAGCCTTAAAGGGTGTATTTTGATCTCAAATGAAGCATGAAAATAACTGTTTTTCAGCCGTTATCACCCCTCAATCTCTTCCAAAACAATTTAAGGGTTTTGATGCGGGTACCTATTTGAATTTGGGTTCTTTTATGTTTGGAGATGTCAATGGTTCCTTAGGAATCCATTTAAATTTACCTTTAGGAACTTTAGAATTTTTGTAATAACATGAATTTGATGCATAACCAAACTGGTTACAGTAAAAACAGACAATTGAAGAGGGTTTTCTTATGTCAATAAACCTTCTGGTTGGTAATCTACTATTTTTACTAGCATACCCTATTCCTTTTCTATTCAACACACTTCTTTGTGAACCAAGAAGGGCATCGAGATTTGGCCTACCTAGTGTGAATTTTGAAAAAGTTTTCATAAGATATTTAATTCTTTCCAACTGTCTTGGACAAATTTCACACTCTTGATCACATTTGTTGTTCACGTATATAATGTTTTGAGAGATATTTCCCTAGAGATACTAGTTTTGAAATCATATTTTCATTTTCATTACCTAGAGCCTCTATTCTATTTTCCAGCCTCTTGTTTTCACTTTTAAGCTTGTTGATTAAGTGCTGGAGTTTTATAGCATCATCATGCAATTCTTGAAAAGCATCAAGTAGTTAATAGTACCTATTTTCAGTGCATTCACATTCATTATTACTCATGCCACTTTCAGATATTGTAGATTTTGCCATTTTGCAGAAGTCTGTTTCCTCTTACTCTCTTTCTTTTTCTTCACCGCCATCATCTCCATCATCTTCTTCCTCAACCTCATCATCTGTTGCTACTCTTTCATCACCCAGATTTTGATTCCCAGTTAGCTTCTAGAGTGCAGTAATCTCTTGATCCATTTTATCAAGCCTGGAGGTGTAGGTGGAACCTCATCTCTTGCATTTGCTTGACCATATGTCTTTCAAAGTCATTCTTTGGTCTATACGGAGTTGCTCTAGTAGACATTTCCACATTTATGGATCACCATCTTCTCCTTTAGTGGGTTGGTGTTCATCTCTGCCTTCATCTTCTTTTTCCTATCTTTGCTTCAATTTGATTGAAGGACATTTCATTTTAGTGTCTCCTTCTCTTTCACATACAGTACTAGAAGAAGCAACACCTTCATCTTGTTTTCTAGAGTCCTCTTTATTCCCTGAAAGATTCAGGTTAGTTTCTCTTTTGCATAACAAAAATTTAGAAAACCTTTCTGCCATCAGAACAGTTTCTCCATCTTCTGGGCTTTTTGCAGTTTCAATAGTGGGTTTGAAGATGTTGATGTATCGATATTTTCTCCTCTTGATTTGGTTTCCATGAAATTCCTGTCTTGGTAGACTCATAAGAATTGTTAGTCACAAAATTCCATGCACCTTTGCCTATTGAATTCAAGAAACCATCATTAATTACAGCTTTGCTCATGGTCTGAGACATATTGGCCATTAGGATCGATTTAACAGATTACGCACATAATCTAACAGATTAAAATTCGAGTAACTTTCGAAAAACCAGCACTTGTGCCAACTGTAGGAATGGATAGACCTTATTTCTCAACCAAAAGGGGGGATGGGGTGAATTAGTTTTTTATAAAAAATTACACTTTTCAAAACCTTTGAAAAATTTTTAGTACTTTCTCTAAACAAACACAAATAAAGATTGTAAAGCAATAAAAGAGTTAAGGGATAGAAAGACAAACACCAAGATTTTTATACTGGTTCCTCCTCAATGCCTACGTCCAGTCCCTTCAAATTAACCTGAGATTGAAAGTCTCTTCACTATAAAGATTGAGTTATACAACAAGAATTATAGAGACCCTCTCTCGATGTAATCTCCTCACCAATTCCAAATCTAATATAGATGAATAAAACATAGAAAGAACAATCCTCTTTCTGTAACAACCCTTTGAGACACCTCTCAAAGAAACCAAAACCTCAAAATCACTTCCTGGCCACTGATAACAAGGAAACCACAATCCATAGATTGCAAAAACAATATTGATCAGGTTCATAAACACCTTAGAGTTCGGATAATGATGGGCCAATGGAAGCTCACATCAATTCCTTCAAGAATCCTTTGAATCTGCCAAACTACACGCTTCTTGATTCTTGGAGAATGAACACCCCTGCAATTTCTTATCTCAACTCACTTTGTCGGATATTAAAGATGAAAGATCAAAAGTTCAAAAAGTTCTTAATGTAGAGAGATGTGCGTCAATATATAGTTTTCTCATGTGTGACGCATATTAATCGATTACAAAATTAATGTAATCGATTAAGCTATTAACATTGGTATACTAGAATTACATTAAAAGACATTTAATGTAATCTAGTGCACAATTAATGTAAGTCAAAACAATTCAAAATATGACCGTTATGGCAATTAAGACTTAACATGTAAAAAATCATTATTATGCACAAGATTTAACCGATTAAGAAAACAGTGTAATCAGTTAAGTATAACACTTAAACAATTTTGAAAACTTTTTATCTGAAAACACATCACTACACTCAACAATCAGGTGTAAGCAAAGACACAAGTTTTAATCGATTATACATATAATGTAATTGGTTAAAACTTGTAGTTTGCCACAATTAAGCGTTTGCTGATATCTGAATAATATAACTGATTACATAAACAATGTAATTGATTACTTCATTTAGATATGCTTTGTGCAAAGAGTTTTATCATTCAAAAACATGAATATGCATACCATTGATATAAACTCAAGTATAGTCACAGTAAGTATGCAAACGAAACAGTTCAAGCACAAACAAACATGTTAAGCAACTTTGTATATTAAAAACATTTGTGTTATTGTGCAAGTAACTTATTGAAACATTTCTGTTGTTGCCATCATAAAAAAGACACAGGGGTTTGGGTTTAGCTTTCCTATAGCTCCCCCTATCAACATTTTTGTTCTTCGATGATCAAAAGATTGATTATTTTGCTCAAATAGTTTTCCCCAAATATCTGAAACATTATTTTTCCCCAATCTTCATCTTTTTATCCTCGCGAGAAAACCGTAGCCCAATTTCTTTCCCCAATTCTCTAGTGCTCCTCACTCGCGGCGTGGCGTTGAGTGAAGAGCTATTGATTATGGTTATTCGGAGAAGGCAGAGGCGTTGTGGAGGTACGATCTAGGCACGATTCCTTCATCGCGCAACTTAGGGAGAGTTTTTTTCCCTTCCGCAATGACAAGAGCTCGCGTTGCTAGGAGAAAGACTTATTTTCCCTTCTCTTATTTTGGATCACGATTCCTAGAGAAGGGAGAGCCCCCCCCCCATTCTTCCCCTCTGTTTTTCTTTTTGGGTTGTAGTTAAGGGAGGCGTGTTCCGTAAGTGCAGGTGCAACCTCCATATTCACGGTGAAGTAATCGAGCAACGACATCTACGACGACTTCGAAGTGTAGGCTTCTTGCATTTGGATTACGAATTGGGATTTAGTTTCTTTGTTTTTCCTCTACATGTGGTGGCGAAATGGTTAGGGTTTCTGAAATTACGAATTGGGAATTTATGTTTTTCGATCTTGATTTTGTTTTCGAATTTTCTGATCTCGTGGTTTGGCGCATGTATTCTATTTTTGCAATTGGGTTTGCCTTTGGTGGTCTCCACCTTCGAAGCAACCTAGAGGGTACCTGCAGCATCATAACTAGACTTTTTGGACTGGATAGTGAAGCAACCCCAAACCACATACCACACAACACTTCTTCAAAGAACTCCCAACGGAAGAAGAACAACAATCACTAGTAAAAAATAGGCCTTATACAGCGCACATTATGCCACGGTTCACCCGAAACCGCGACATAATGGTGCGCGGTGGCAGTTTTGTAAATAAATCTAAATTATATGTCGTGGTTCCCCACTTACCCGCGACATATACCGCAGTCAACTACCATCTTTGACTCCACGTCAGGAAAAAAAATTTAATAACAGGGGAATATGCTACGGTTCTCTGACCAACCGCGGCATATACCCCTGTAACCTCCTGACATTCCCCATCAGTCAGCCCCTGCAATAAATTGACAGGGGAATATGCCGCGGTTGGTCAGAGAACCGCGGCATATTCCCCCTGCTACCTGCTGACATTCCCCTGATCTGAGTAAATTTTTAAAATTTTAGAGCATATGCCGCGGTTGGGCGCTGAACCGCGGCATATACGTTAAATAAAATTTCAAAAATGCCATTATGGATTATTTTTTTTAAATGAATAGGCCGCAGTTAGGTGTAGAACCGCGGCATATACCCCCATTATGCCGCGGTTAAGTGTAGAACCGTGGCAGATTCTCTTCTGAAGGTTAAAAAAAACTTTGTACAGTTTTCATCCTCACGCAATCAGTTTCAGAGAAAACGAAAACCCAACGTCTCCGTCGTGCCGCCTCTCTGTTGCGAGCTTTCCTCCATTGACGTCGGCCATCCTCTCACGCGAGCATTCCTTCATTACGCGAGCCATCCTCTCTGACGCGAGCCATTCTCTCCGCGCACCCGTGCTTCTCCGTCGCACCTCCGTCGCGACTATTCTTCTCCGCCGCGTCAACCAGGTTTGATATCAGTATTTGTTTTATGCGATTGATTTTTCCGTTTTGCTTAACCTGATTGATTGGTGGATGAAATGTTCTTGCAATTGATTTCTAGTTTTATGCGATTCCATTTCAATAGCAATTCATGGGTGTGATGTTGTGCATGTTGAGTTTGGTTGGGTTGCCCACAAAAGTTCCCTACAACGCCCAAAAATAATATAAGATGAATCTTTTAAAATTTTAAAATTTTCAATAATAAATAAAGAATTGATCAGTTGAATGGTTATTATTAATTGTATGATTGTATGATTGTATCACTGAATTGATTGTATGAATAAATTGATAATTTTATATAGAAAATTGTATAATTGTAATTTTGTAAAATTTAGGAATGGATCGAAATTGGATTAATTTACCACGTATTAGTGCTGAGTACGAGAGAGGTGTAGAGGAATTTATACAATTTGTGCAACGTAATGAGGGGAGAAGTGACGATGAAGTGAAGTTTAGATGTCCGTGTGTGAACTGTTTGAATGGGAGAAAGTTGAACGCAACTCAAATTAGATAACATCTTATCTGTGATGGTTTCCTAAGATGCTATACAACATGGATATGGCACGGCGAAGAAATGCACTTTCCGACTGACTCAACAACTGAAAATGTTACTGATTCCACCATGGAAGAAAATCGACCGGATGAAGACAAATTAGAGGACACGATTCGCAATGTTGGCGCAGAAAATTTTGCCAAAGCTCATGTGTATGAGACGATGTCGACTGATGNNGAAANACCTTTGTATGTCGGTTCAACTAAGTTCACACGTTTGTCAGCTGTGTTAAGGCTCATGAATTTGAAGGCGAGCAATGGATGGACTGATAAGAGCTTTACAGA